>NC_143073.1:27900000-28072500 GCF_052426305.1 Pelodiscus sinensis | reverse complement strand
AGCCTTCGGCACCCCGGGGGCTGCGGCGAGCTGGCAGGCTGGACATGACTGGCAATAGTCTTTGACCTCTTTGTACACCCCGGGCCAGAAGAAGCAGGCCAAGACTCGGGCCAGGGTCTTCTCATGCCCGAGGTGCCCGGCGGCCGGAAGGTCGTGCGCCAACCTCAGCACGGTTCGTCGATGGACCCGGGGTACCAACAACTGGGCCTCTTCTTCCTGCGTCTGCGGGTTCCGCCCGACCCGATAGAGCCGGTCGGCTCGTAGCTCAAACCGGGGCCAGTGAGCCGCCCTCTGTGGATCCACCACCGTCCCATCCACACAAGCAAGCTGGACGTAGGCCTCCCGCAGGGTGGGATCCTCCCGCTGGTCACGGGGAAAGTCTGCCGAGTCCAGTGTAATCGGCACGTCCTCCATGTCTGAGCGCCCTGGGTCGGCCGGGTCAGATGCATTGCGCTTGGCGGGGCCTTCCCGGTCGAGCGACCCCTGCGGTCGGACTGCCTGGAGTTCCTCCCCTAGGAGTTCCACATGGGGCTCGGTCGGCGCTGGTGAGTCTGTAATGAGAGCTGTAAGACCTGGCCAGTCGCGACCCAGCACCATAGGGTATGGTAGGCGCGGCACCACACCCACTCGCATCATTCGGGTGACTCCCCGCACCCTCAAGGGGAGCCGGACCTGAGGATAGGTCTTCACATCCCCATGGACGCACCGCAGCTGCATCTCCCCCTCGGGCACCGCGGTGTCAGGCAGTACATCGGGGCGGATAAGCGTCTGGCTGCATCCCGAGTCGAGGAGGGCAAACACCGCGGGGTCCCCCGCGGGTCCCCGCGTGGTCAGGGATGGGGAGCTAGCCGGTGGAGTCGGGGCGGCCCCCATACCGGCCTGGTCCAGCTCCGCCACCTCCTGAAGAGCCTGGCGGTACTGCGCGTCCAGCTGCTGTACCAGCCTCTGCTGTTGTCGGAGCTGCGCCGCCAATCGTTGGGCTCGCAGCTTCACTGGCGGCAGTCGCCCCTTAGTCAGTCCTTCGGGCATTGCCTCTCCCACCATGGCCCTCCCGCCCGAGCTCACCAAGAGGGGAGGAGGGAACCCCGCAAACTTCTCTCTCTTTGCGTGAGGGGTTTTTTTTTTTTTTTTTTTTGTATTAGGGTCCACTGAGGCACACGCGGAGCCCTTACGTCAGGGCCAGGATCGCGTATCTTCAAGTGTCCACATTCTCCACCATCTGTGAGGGGGTCACTCACCACCGTAGCGGGGGTCTGTCGTCTGTCCCCGGAATCAGTCCATTCCGCCCGCACAGGCCTCCGCTCACGTGGCGTTTCCCCTCTGGAATCTTCTAGTCGCGTTGCTCTCTTCGCCACACTGCCCTCCGGCAGTGCCCAAGTCACTCGCTCTGAGCCCCCCTTCCGGGGGTTTGGTGTCTCTCCAGCAGGCCTGTCCGCAGGCCTAGCAGGCTGGCCGGTTGGCTGTCCGAGCCCCTGGCCCAGCCTAACTCTCTAGCCCTGCCCTAGCTCCAGAGAGCGTCCTGCTCCCTCGGCAGCCAGGCTCACAGCCTTGACGCAGGCCTAGCAGGCTGGCCGATTGGCTGTCCAAGCGTCCTGGCCCAGCCTGACTCTCTAGCCCTGCCCTAGCTCCAGAGAGCGTCCTGCTCCCTCGGCAGCCAGGCTCACAGCCTTGCCGCAGGCCTAGCAGGCTGGCCGGTTGGCTGTCCAAGCGTCCTGGCCCAGCCTGACTCTCTAGCCCTGCCCTAGCTCCAGAGAGCGTCCTGCTCCCTCGGCAGCCAGGCTCACACTGCCTTGGCTGAAGCAGCCCTGCCCTTTTATAGCCCCCAGCTGGGCCTTAATAGGCCAATGCCGCCCAGCTGGGCTGAACTCCCCCCGGCCTGCTCCAGGCTGGGGTTTGGCTCTTAAGGGGCCAGTACAGGGCAGCTGCCCTGTTACAGGACGGAAGAATCCCAAGCATAGTTACAAGCTGGGGACCAACCGGTTAAGTAGTAGTTCTGCAGAAAAGGACCTGGGGGTTACAGTGGATGAGAAGCTAGATATGAGTCAACAGTGTGCCCTTGTAGCCAAGAAGGCTAATGGCATATTAGGTTGCATTAAGAGGAGCATTGCCAGCAGATCCAGAAATGACATCATTCCCTTTTATTCGCTTTGGTGAGGCCGCATCTGGAGTATTGTGTGCAGTTCTGGGCCCCCCACTACAAAAAGGATGTGGACGCATTGGAGAGGGTCCAGCGGAGGGCAACCAAAATGATTAGGGGGCTGGAGCATATGACCTACGAGGAGAGGCTGAGGAACTTGGGTCTGTTTAGTCTGCAGAAGCGAAGACTGAGGGGGGATTTGATAGCAGCCTTCAACTCCCTGAAGGGAGGTTCCAAAGAGGATGGAGAGAGGCTGTTCTCAGTAGTGACAGGTGGCAGAACAAGGAGCAATGGTCTCAAGTCGTGCTGGGAGAGGTCCAGGTTGGATATTAGGAAAAACTATTTCCCTAGGCGGGTGGTGAAACACTGGAATGGGTTCCCTAGGGAAGTAGTGGAGTCTCCATCCCTAGAGGTGTTTAAGTCTCGGATTGACAAAGCCCTGGCCGGGTTGATTTAGATGGGATTGGTTCTGCCTAGAGCAGGGGGCTGGACTTGACGACCTTCTGAGGTCTCTTCCAGTTCTATGATTCTATGCTCTGTCCCTTTCTTCATGTTTCTCAACAGTCTCTTGGCATTTTTTACTCGACTGCACACGAAGTGGATATTTTCAGAGAACAATCCACAATGACTCCAAGGTCTTTCTTGAGCTAATTTAGATTCTACCGTTTACATATAAAGTTGGGATGACGTTTTCCAATGATCATTATTAGTTTGCATTTATCAACAGTGAATTTCATCTGCCATTTCGTTGCCCGGTCACCCAGTTTTGTGAGATACTTTTGTAACTCTTTGTAGTCTGGGACTTAATTGTCTTGAGCAGTTTTGTATCATCTGCACATTTTGCCACTTCACTGTTTGCCCCTTTCGCCAGATCATTTATGGTACGGTCCCAGTACAGACCCCTTACGAACACCACTATTTACCTCCCTCACTGTTCTGAAAACTCATGCTGTTTGCTTTTTCTTTTCCAATAGCTTTATTCTGGTAACAAACCTTACAAATGCTCTATGAGAAGATAAAAATCTCTTATTTCCTATAACTATATAACCATGGAACCATTCAGTATAATGTAGAAACTGACACTTTACATTAAAGTGAAGACACTGGCTTTGATGTTTAATTATTCCTGCTCCCAGCAATAAAACTTTCAGGGAAACTCCAAGTTACTGATACATTGTTTATAAAATACATATCCAATGTAATCTGCATTCAAGCAATAATCAAAGTGTTTTCATATTTACTATTGTAACCCTTCTGCCGGGTAGGCCTGGCAGTAACCAGGGCTGGGTTCAATATCTTGGGGTCCATCTCACATAGAACCGGCTTGAGCCCCCACCCAGTAATCTGGGAAATTCACGCACCCCTGGGCGCCTCTGAGAGGCGATGCTTCCCCACTCGCAAGCACTGGAAAGAAACATTGAATGAAACAGAGAGAGAAGTCACACAGCATTAACTTGGGGAAAACACCACAGAGTTCATAACCCAAACATGAGCCAAGCCCCCACCCCAGCCAAGAATCGCCCGAAGTCCACAGAGTCTGACACCCCAAAAGTCTCTGTCCCTGGTCCGTGCCACCCAGAGTCCCAAAGTTCACCCGCAGGGTTTCACCTCCCAACCTGGGTAGAAATGGGGGTGGGGAGATAGATCGCAGGCACCTTATACGACACTCCGCCACGCTCCACCAGCTGTCTCGTCCCATGCCACTGGACGCTCCGCTGGGCACCTGCTGCTGCTCGTCTGCTGCTGCCACTGGTCGCCGCTCCTCGCCTGCTGCCGCTCCACGCTACGCCGCTGGTCACCGCTCCTCGCCTGCTGCCGCTCCACGCCACGCCGCTGGTCACTGCTCCTCGCCTGCCGCCGCTCCTCGCCACGCCGCTGGTCACCGCTCCTCGCCTGCCGCCGCTCCACGCTACGCCGCTGGTCACCGCTCCTCGCCTGCCGCCGCTCCTCGCCACGCCGCTGGTCACCGCTCCTCGCCTGCCGCCGCTCCACGCCACGCCGCTGGTCACCGCTCCTCGCCTGCCGCCGCTCCACGCCATGCCGCTGGTCACCGCTCCTCGCCTGCCGCCGCTCCACGCCACGCCGCTGGTCACCGCTCCTCGCCTGCCGCCGCTCCATGCTACGCCGCTGGTCACCGCTCCTCGCCTGCCGCCGCTCCACGCTACGCCGCTGGTCACCGCTCCTCGCCTGCCGCTGCTCCACGCTACGCCGCTGGTCACCGCTCCTCGCCTGCTGCCGCTCCACGCCACGCTGCTGATGGCCGCTCCTCGCCTGCCGCCGCTCCACGCCACGCCGCTGGTCGCCACCACTTCACTGGCTGCAATAGGTCTGGTTCTCAGCCAAACCAGTGATTTCAGTTCTCAGTGATTTCAACTCTTTAGCCACCAGCTGGACTGGCAAATGAATCCAGCTTTCACTGGACCAGCAAAAGAAAAGACTCCTCAGGGAGTCTGCTTTAGGTCTGTCCTTAAAACAAAGGGGCTACGTCTACACTGGCATGATTTTCCAGAAATGCTTTTAACGGAAAAGTTTTCCGTTAAAAGCATTTGCGGAAAAGTGCGTCTAGATTGGCAGGACGCTTTTCCTCAAAGCACTTTTTGTGGAAAAGTGTCCGTGGCCAATCTAGACGTGCTTTTCCGCAAAAAAGCCCCGATCGCCATTTTCACAATCGGGGCTTTTTTGCAGAAAACAAATCTCTGCTGTCTACACTGGCCCTTTTGCACAAAAGTTTTTCAGAAAAAGACTTTTGCCCGAACGGGAGCAGCATAGTATTCCCGCCAAAGCACTGACAATCTTACATGAGATCGTCAGTGCTTTTATGGAAATTCAAGCGGCCAGTGTAGATGGCTGGCAAGTTTTTCCAGAAAAGTGGCTACTTTTCCGGAAAAAGTTGCCAGTCTAGACCCAGCCTAACTGAGTACAGTCCAGTGAAATACCTCTTTCCAGCACTCAAGTACCCTGCTACTTTGGGAACCGAACCGTCTTGTGTTGTATAAAGATCTGTACAGCATAAATTTATGAAATTATTTATTGAAAAATAGCTCCCTTGCCCCTTCCTAGAAAACAATTATTTACACTGGGGCTGCGTCTACACTGGTGCAATCTTCGCAAAAGCGGCCACTCTTGCGCAAAAACTTGCTGCCTGTCTACACTGGCCGCGTGTTCTTGCGTAAGTAAACTGACATTCTAATGTGTGAAATCAGGGCTTCTTGCACCAGAACTCTGACACTCCCGCTCAGGAATGAGCCCTTTTGCACAACTGTTCTTGTGCAAGAGGCCAGTGCAGACAGGCAACAGGAATTTCTTGCGCAAGAAAGCCCTATGGTTAAAATGGCCATCAGAGCTTTCTTGCGCAAGAGAACGTCTACACTGGCAAGGACGCTCTTGTGCAAAAGCACATGCCAGTGTAGACGCTCTCTTGCGCAAATACTTTAATGCAAGAACTCTTGCGCTAAAGAGCTTTTGTGTAAGATCACGCCAGTGTAGATGTAACCTGGGTTTAGTAATAAACAGAATTGATTTCATTAAATGTGAAAGGTAGGAGATAAGTGATCATAAGAAATAGCACACAGAACAATGTAGGGCCGTGTCCAGACTCAGGGGTTTTTTCGGGAAAAGTAGCCTTTTCCTGAAAAAACTTCCCCTGCGTCCAGACTCAAGCCGCGTTCTTTCAAAATTATTTCGAAAGAACGCGGCTTTTCTTTAGATGGCGATAAACCTCGTTTCACGAGGAAGAACGCCTTCCTTCGAAAGTTCCTCTTTCGAAAGAAGGCATTCTTCAATGTAAAGAGGCCGTCTTCGAAAGAGAGCATCCAGACTCGCTGGGTGCTCTCTTTCGAAAAAGCGGATTTCTCTTTCAAAAGATCCGCCTGCAGTCTAGATGCGATCTTTCGAAAGAGGCTCTTTCGAAAGATGCTTTCGAAAGAGCCTCTTTCGAAAGAAGCCTGCAGTCTAGACATAGCCTAGGTTACTCAGCCAAATAGAAACAACACTCATAAGAACATAAGAACGGCCGCACTGGGTCAGACCAAAGGTCCATCTAGCCCAGTATCCTGTCTACCGACAGTGGCCAGCACCAGGTGCCCCAGAGAGGGTGGACCGAAGACAATGGTCAAGCGATTTGTCTCGTGCCATCCTTCTCCAGCCTCTGACAAACAGAAACCAAGGACACCATTTTATCCCCTGGCTAATAGCCTTTTATGGACCTAACCTCCATGAAATTATCTAGCTTCTCTTTAAACTCTATTATAGTCCTAGCCTTCACAGCCTCCTCTGGCAAGGAGTTCCACAGGTTGACTACACGCTGTGTGAAGAAGAACTTTCTTTTATTAGTTTTAAACCTGCTCCCCATTAATTTCATTTGGTGTCCTCTAGTTCTTCTGTTTAGGGAACTAATAAATAACTTTTCTTTATCCGCCCTCTCCACACCACTCATGATTTTATAGACCTCTATCATATCCCCCCTCAGTTTCCTCTTTTCTAAACTGAAAAGTCCCAGTCGCTTTAACCTCTCCTCATATGGGACTCGTTTCAAACCCCTAATCATTTTAGTTGCCCTTTTCTGAACCCTTTCCAAGGCCAAAATATCTTTTTTGAGGTGAGGGGACCACATCTGCACACAGTATTCAAGATGTGGGCGTACCATAGTTTTATACAGGGGCAGTAAGATATTCTGGGTCTTATTTTCTATCCCTTTCCTAATAATTCCTAGCATCCTATTTGCCTTTTTGACCGCCGCTGCACACTGCGTGGAAGTTCTCAGAGAACTGTCCACGATAACTCCAAGATCTCTTTCCTGATTTGTCATCGCCAAATTAGCCCCACTCAAGCTAAGCTTAATATGCTATAGAAACTAGCTCTATGTAATATCTCACCCTCCAAGTTGTTCCAATAAGCGTTCTTTCACAGACTGGAGACCCTTCCAGCCTAGACCCAATCCTTTTCCTAGTTCAAGCTTAGATGTTTCCAGCAGTCATCTTGGATGGGGCAGTCAGGGAGAACTGATGATCTAAATTACCTCACTCTTCACTCTTAAATAGGTTTTGCCTAGAAGGCTAGAATCCTTTGTGTTTACTTTAACTTTTCCTCTGCTCTTGTGCAAAAATACAATGTCCAGGATGGATCCCAGCACCTGGTGACATGGCCACATGTCTTGGTAGAAGCTACTATATCCCCTCCTGCAAGGCTTACAGGAAAAACAAGTCCATTCACAGGTCATTATCTTGACTATTGGGCCATTAAGTTCCTTGAGTATAACTAATGGCCCTCACTTAGCACGATTATCTTAGTGACACAGGTTTCTACTACCAATTTCTAACATCAAATGCCAGAATGATACATGCATACTAATGGGATAATCATATTCAGTAGATTACAAGCTTTCCAATGATATCTCACATGGAGCATTTCACATAAAGCATATTCCTGATAAGCTTATTTCCATAAAGCATATGCAATAAATAAACTCATGGATAAAGCATATGGAATGCCCTGAAACAAGGGGGGCCTCGGAATGGCCAGCCCCCATGGGCAGCCCTCAGCTGCTGCAGGCAGCCAGGGACTGCACAGCTCCCAGCCACAACGGAAAGACTCTGGAGAGCCCAGCAGCCATCAGTGGCAGGAGGATCTGTAGTTGCAGACACAACCCGTAACTCTCAGCTGACACGTGCAGACCCCACACTTCTCAGCTGCTGCTAGGGACGTAAAATCCTGGTTAATCAGCTAACCAGCTAAACCTTAGGCTTAACTGTTTAACCGATTAAATGGGATCCTGACTGGGCTGCTGCTACCAGGACCCCCGCCCAGAAAGGGGGGGCCCTGCATGAGTGGGCCAGTTGGCTCCTGATCCAACTCTCCTCCACCACACGTGCGCCAGCCGGCCCCTGCTTCCGCCCACACCCTCCAGCCGGCCCCTGCTTCCGCCCCCTCTCCCCAGTCACCTGCCTGAGCTGCCGCAGTTACTGATGAACAACAGAAGCACCCAGAGATACAAACCCAAAGGGCAGTCGTGTTAATGGGAAGCAATGAGCTGCCACCTAAAGTACCTAGTGAGGGGCTGCGAGCAAGCAGATGAAGTGGGGAAAATCACAATCCACCAGGGAGAAAAACTGACTCCACTAGGAAATCAAACCAGCTCCAGCCAGCCTGGGATTCCCAGCAGTTCGGGCCTGGAGCAGGAATTCTCCCCCTCCCCTGCCTGTTTATCATCTGGCAATTTCCAGGGAAGGGGAAGTCTAGGCAGATCTGCCAAACACCCCAGCCCACTGAGACCCGAGGAACCCCTGAATTCACACCCCACACACACTAGTAACAGGTGAGAGAGCATCTGAACAGTAATAACTCAGTGACATGGATGTAGCCACAGGCTGTGTGAAGTTATGAAATTCCCCACCATAGGGTGCTAAAGGCACAAGTCCCAATTAGGTGGAACTGGTCAAGTAGGCCTGTCCTAAAGAGAAGGTGTGTTTGCCTCAATTTGCATATCAGTTGTAAACAAAGTTCAGGGAGGACAAAGAGGGAGACGAAGCATTTCTGCATACATAAGTGAAAAGAAACAGCACAGCGCCTCCTTCTGCCACCAGGCTCCATGTCTCCTTGCTCTCAGCAAGACAGAGCATTACCTAGGGGAATGCTTGGGAAATACTTTAGAGGGTGACTGAGCTATAGAAAAGAGGGCACCCCATGTGCTCTCTCCCTTCCCATCCCCCTTTCGGTGAGCCTGACCAGAGAGCCTGGGCAGCAATCTCACTGGCTCCTGGGGGAAAGGACTTTGCAAGCCTAGTTTATGAAGGTTAGAAAGCCTTTCATCTTAATTGATCTTGTAACCATTTCTTTCTTTATGCCTCATTTCTTTTACTCACGTAAAACCTCTCTCTGTAGCTAAATACACTGGTTCTATTCTTGAATGAAAACTAATCCAGTCTGTGAACTGTGTGGATAATTCCATTTAAAGGGGCAGATTTTTGTATATTGACCTCCTGAAGGTACCACTGACCTAATGTGTCTGGCCTGCCCAGGAGAGGACATGTTTTGAGGGTAACATTCCGAAGGGAGAGTATGTTGGGTCACCCTGCATATGGCAGCCAAGGCTGATGGAAGCTAGAGTGTGCCTGGTAGAGCTGACAGACTACCTTTGCCTAGGTCTGGTCTGCAAGCAAGGGCTCTACAAATATGTTCTTTGCATTTCTGTCTTTCCTGAATCACTAGCAGCGAAGAGGGAAGCTGCTAACAGTCCTGGCTTGGTGGTTTGTGAAACTACACTGGTGTTGCCACAGCTCATTTCTTTGTCATTTAGCAGATACTGAAACACAAATCACAAACCACAAAGAGGAAAAAACAAAAGCTCAGCAGCTGTGTCTGCACAAAGGTGTGAAAATAATACTAGTGTGTATGCTGTGCAGCTTTCCTGCTGAGGGCCTCAGACGGGAGAGGAGGCCTCAGCAGGTGCTAAGATGAGATGATAACAAGCCACATGTTGATAAAGTAAAAACATTTCACACTCTGAGGTCAGAGTTGATGCCTCTGACTCAGCTGCCAGCAGCGTTCCCATTATTAATGAGTTCTAGCACTGCGCCATGGCGCTTTTGGGCAGTTAGCAAAGCCAGCCCACGTTCTGCATCAGGGTTAGCCTGGAAATTACATTGCTACCTCAGTACTGAGACCCACTCAACCTTCAACCCCCAAAACTGGAAGGCGTTTATAAAACTTGCCATCGTTTTACAGTGTGATAGCCCATTTCGTTCTAAAAGAGCCATTCTTAATCAACCAGTTATTGGGCTGCATGCAGGAATTGCTGGCTGTGAGGCTCCAGCCTGGGTTATGATGGAAAACTGATTATCTGGGCAGATCTCGATCTACTGGCTGGTGACCATTGCCCTATAGGAAGAAATGCCCAGATGTGTCTTCCTAAGTTCTTGGGTGGTAGCAGTGTACCAGCCAAGATCAGGGAATCTGTGACCTTGGGGAGCTTTTAATCAGAAGCCTTTAGCGGCAGGGGATTTTAAAGTCTCTTGAGGGACCCCACATTCTACACTAGAAGTGCAAGAAGGGGAACAGTCTTGACACAGGACAATACAACACAGACCAGACACCTCTCCACAACTCAGTACAAAACCATCCCTTCTCTCTGGTACCTTGTGCTTCAGTCCACATGACAACTGAAGCCTGACATCTTTCTAAACGCATGTTGCACCATAGCCACAACCATGCTGGATACAGGAATCATCGAGAGAGTCACTGAGCTGGGCAACGCAGGAAGTCAGATTAGATTATGCAGAGGTGAAAGTGACACACGTGTCTTACAGGTACCATATGGCACAGGTATCATATGGCAACCTCCCTGCAGGGGAGGGGCTTCAGGACCGGAGGTTGGGGGTGTGATATGACAGGATCTGTGTCACCGAGGGGTGGGGAGTCACCAGGCCCTGCCCCCCATCCACAGCCAGAGGTGATACTCAGGCAGCAAGGAGAACAGAAGGATACAGCATAGCACAGATTCATCAGCACAGGGACCGGAAGCAGTCAGTACAATTCCTCTTGGGGAGAAGGGGGTCCAGAGCCCCAGACCCTGTTCCCCATTTCTATCCCTCAAGCCAACGAGACTCACTCACACACCCCAGCAGCTCATCTTTGTCTGCCATAAGTCCCACTTCCAGCTTTTGTCCAGTTTCCTAGGCAAAAAGTTTCACCTGGTGTCACATCCTGCCCAGGCTCAGATTACCAGATGAGCCTGGGCCACTGTGAACATGCTTGCCTGAGCATCCACCCTCAGTGAGTCACACCCAGAATTCCCATCCCCATCTTGCTAATAGTGTAGTGCCCAGGGAAACTGAGGCACACATATGGGGTTACTACAGGACAGTGGAAATCACATGCAACATAATAAAGTGAGCAGAGTCAATACAATCCCCACTTTGTCACAATCTGTAAGAAATTTAAGTGTGGAGTGGAGTGGGGGAGGGGGTATCAAGGCAGAAGGTTGAGGAATGTCGGAGGGTGTATGAGTCAGGGTTGGGGGTGAGTTTAGGCTCAGGACAGGGAACTATGACTGTGTGAGGGTGCAGAAGTTAGGATTGGTGGGGTAAGAAGGGACTGGAGGTATGGGGCAATGTTCCTTCTAATCTTTCCATCAATATGCATATTTTTCCACCCATGTACAGATTAAATTTTATATGCACCAAAGTATGTGCAAATGTGCACCATCAGTAGAAACAAAAACCTAGCTGTGGACATTCTGCTAATCATCTGGGTGGTATCTGAACCTCTTCTTAGTGGCAGCACAAACACAGCTTACAGGAAACATTGGTGGGGGGTGCAAGAGTCAGAGCAGGGGGCTGGGAGCTCAGGGCAGGGTTAGGATTTGAGGGGTGCAGGAGTTAGGGTTAGGAATGTGGGGGTTCAGGGCAGGGGACTCGTGTGTGTGTGTAGGGTTGCACAAGGCAGAGCAGGGGGGGCTGAAGCTGCCCAGAGATTCATACCAGGATGCTGCTTGCTCTTCCCCTTTCTGTCACTGTCGGGGAGTGAGAGGCAAGTGTATAGCTTGTCTGGCCCCTTCATTCCCCAGCCAGAGCGAGAGGACTGCAGCAACTTGCACTTTCCCCTTGCTCCCTGACAATGACGGGAAGGGGAACAGCAAGCAGTGTCCTAGTATGAATCCCTAAATGTTGCCTTGGGAGGCAGCCCTGACCCAGTGAGGGGCACACCCCCAGCCAGCCCCCTTCACCTGCCAGCTGCTTAGTGCGGCAGTCTGCAGGACAGCCCTGGAAGCCAGGTTGAAGTGTTTCACCTCCTCCTGTAGCCAGGGCCAGCCCGAGCCATTTGTGCGCCCCGGGAGTGCGACATGCTCAGCCCCACCCCTGGGCGCCCAGCGCATGCGTGGCCCTGCCCTCAGGTGAGTGGCACACGCGTGGCCCCGTCCCCACCCGGCCCAGCAGCCCCACGTGGCACCCTCTACAATGGGGCGCCCCGGGCGGTAGCCCAGTCAGCTGGTAGCTTGGGCCGGCTCTGCCCGCAGCCGAACACCCCAGCCAGCTGGCACCTCCTTACCATCCGGCTTACTTTCACCTCTGAGATTATGCTAATTGTCCCTCCTGGTCTTAATATCAATGCTGCAGGCAGCTGTGCAGACGTTTCGGGTGAAGTGGGAAACGTTCCTGGCAGCAGGGAGTTTGGCACCTCCTTGCAGGAGGCATAAGGGATCTGTCGAAAAAGGCTTTCTTTCTTTCTTTCTTTCTTTCTTTCTTTCTCGACAGATCCCCCCCTAGACTGCCGCTCTTTGCCGACAAAGTGCTGAGTTGGCAAAATGCGGTGGCCATTTTTATGCAAATTAGGCACAGGATATTTAAATCCCTGCCTCATTTGCAATGTCGACCTGCCTAATCTGCATCCCTCTGCCGACAGAGGGATGCAGTCTAGACATACCCCCTGAGACAGGACCCAACAGCTACCTATTGGTTGAAACCATAGTAAAGAATAACATTGTCAGAGACAGAGATGAACATCATTTGTTGGGGGAAAGTCTACATGGTTTCTGTAAAAGAAAATCCTGCCTTACTAATCTACTAGAGTCCTTTGAGGGGGACAACAAACATGTGATGTGGACAAAGGGGGATCCAGTGGATATAGTGGACTTAGATTTCCAGAAAGCCTTTGACAAGGTCCCTCACCAAAGGCACTTAGTAAAGTAAGTTGTCATGGGCTATGAGGGAAGGTCCTTTCATGGACTGATAATTGGTTAAAAGAAGGAAACAAAGGGTAGGAATAAATGATCAGTTTTCAGGGTCTGTCCTGGGACCAATCCTATTCAACCTATTTATAAATGATCTAGAGAAAGGAATAAACAGTGAGCTGGCAAAATATTCTGATGATACTAAATTTGCTCAAGATACTTAAGACCAAAGCAGACTGTGAAGAGCTTCAAAAAGATCTCACCAAACTAAATGATTGGGCAACAAAATGGAAAATGAAATTTAATGTTGATACATGTAAATTAATGCACATTGGAAAAAAATAATCTCAACTATACATACAATATGATGGGGACTAATTTAGGTACAACTATTCAAGAGAGAGATCTTGGCTAGTTCTCTGAAAACATCCACTCACTGTGCAGTGGCAGTCAAAAAAACAAACAGAATATTAGGAATAATTAAAAAAGGCATTGAGAATAAGACAAAGAACATCTTATTGCCTGTATAGAAAACCATGATACACCCACATCTTGAATACTGCATACAGATGTGGTCACCTCATCTCAAAAAAACACGTGAGGATTGCCTGTTCGGTTCACTCCCTCTGGGGCATCTGGAGCTGGCCACTGTGGGCAGACAGGACACTGGGCTAGATGGACCTTTGATCTGACCCAGTCTGGTCGTTCTTATGTATCTCCCCAGATCACAGGCTTCTACATCCCACAGAAAGAGGTTATATTCGGTGAATCACTCTGCCTCCCTCTCCCTGCATTCTGCAAGATCATCTTTCAAACAGAAAGTTCCATGAGCAGCTTGAATGTTTCATTGGCCCTGGAAATGCCAGCAAGACAACTGGAAAATGCTAACACAAGCAATAGTCACGATGCCAACTTCAGGAGAGGGGCACTCAGAGCAGTCAGTTAGGGTTAGGATTAGTCACCCAGCATCAATTACACAGCTGACTACGGAAGAGGAACCTGCACTTCACAGAAATGAAGTTTCATTTCCCTTCACACTAGGGTTTTATGCTATTGTTTAATTATATAGTCAACTGTTTGACCACACTTTGATTCATTATGAAATATATTCAAGAGACAAACAACCCATGTTAGCCAGGTGTACTGCTATAAGTCAACAATAACAACAACATTCAGGAAAATGGTTCAATATGAAACCAGTCTCCAGGGAGCTGTCCCATGTAGCATTGTTACAGTCACGTTAAACACAAGGTGTGGTCCCAGGGCTACATCCCTAAACCCATCTATTTCTAAGAACAAAGAACAGTGAACATCATCTGAAATTGCATTTAACTAGTCAGATTTCTACTAGGGAAGTTAAGAAGCGTGTAATTAGTAAGTTGTGTACTCAACAAAACTTTTGTCGACTACACATTTAGTCGGTAAGGGGTCCCAGCTCCTGCCAGATTTGGCAACTACCCCCACGGTAGCTCTGCACTATAAGCACTAAGAGCCAGTGCAGGGGTTGATGCCAAGGCCTGGCATACGCTGGGACTGAGCCAGCCTGCCCATGCACAGGCTCTTAGTGCCAGACCGGCATCAACTCCCACTGTGGCTCTGCAGTATAAGCTCTAAGACCCAGCACATGGACAGACTGTCTCAGTCCCAGCTCGTGCTAGGACTGGCATCAACCCCCATGCCGGCTCTTCATGCTTATAGTGCAGAGCCGCAGCAGGGGCTGATGGCAGGTCTCAGAGTGAACCAGGACTGAGCTAGCCTGGCCACATGCCGTCTCCAAAATGGACTTGGGGAGGGAGTATTGCGTGTAGCCAATAACATTAAATTATAAGCACCCGCTTATTGGTTAATCGTTTAATTAAGTACACTATTGCATCCTTTGTTTCTACCTTGTTTTTCTGGTACCGGGGTGGACCCTTTATCAAGGTGTTTTGAACACATGCATTCCATATATCCTGGGGTATGAGGACTCCTCTTGGTTTTATACAAACGCAGAGCAATTGTATGTCTTGTCCTCTTCCTTTCAGACATCCCATGAGTGGCCTGGGAGAACAATTCCCTAGATTTGCTATGGTAAAATAATCATATGTCCTAATCCTGATATATTCCCCATCTACTTAAGATAAACCATATTTCGGCTAATTCAAAGGATTATGGGACACAGCATAAATAAAGGGATTATTTATCAAATTGTAGTCCCTCTTAGGCTCCACATAATAGTTGTGATTAATCCTATTTGTACTTAATGCAGAATAATATCTTCAGATCACTGGGGCCTCATCCATTAGCAATTGTCTTCAGGCCCAACTTATCCATTAGGCACAGTAGGCACAGTGCCTAGGGCCCACGATACTTTTAGGGGCCCATGAAAATGTTTTAATTTCTTTTAAAATCAGAAGAAAAAAATGAACTTTTAGGGTAGAAGAAAATGTTTTAATTTTTTTCTCACATCAGAAAAAAATGAAATTTTTAGGGCTCATGAAAATCTATTAAATTTTGCCTAAAACAGAAAAAAAATGTTGAAGTATTTAAAGTTATATCAAAAATAATGTTTAATATTGATATTATTATGGTGGGAGGGGCCCACGAAAGTCACAATGCAGCCCTGATTATCTTTGATAGATCATGGAAGATGGGAGAGATTCTGGAAAAGGGGAAATATAGTCCCGATCTATAGAAATGGAAATAAAGACAATCTGGGGACTTACAGACCAGTCATCTTAACTTCTGTACCCAGAAAGATAATGAAGAACATAACTAAGCAATCAATTGGCAAATACCTAGAAGATAATAAGGTGATAAGTAAAAGTTGGCATGGATTTGTCAAGAACAAATCAAGTCAGACCAATATGATAGCTTTCTTTGACAAGGTAACAAGCCTTGTGGATGGGGGGGGGAGGGGGGGGAAGCAGTACACATGGTATATCACACATCTTGACTTTAGTAAAGCTTTGGATACCTTCTCACACGACCATCTCATAAACAAACTAGGGAAACACAACATAGAAGGAACTACTATAAGGTGAGTGCAAAAAGTATTCGGAAAACTGCTCCCAAAGAATAGTTATTAATGGTTCACAGTCATGCTGAAAGGACATAATGAGTGGGGTTCCACAGGGATGAGTTCAACATTTTCATCAGTGATTTAGATAACGACATAGAGCGTACGTGAGCGGGGAGGGGTTGCAAAGTGCTTTGAAGGATAAGGCTAAAATTCAAAATGTTCGTGACATACTGCAGAAATGGTCGGAAGTAAACAGGATGAAATTCAATAAGAACAAATGCAAAGTACTCAGTTTAGGAAGGAACAATCAGTTGCACCCATACAGAATGACTGTTCAGGAAGGAGTACTGTAGAAAGGGATCTGGGGATCACAGTGGACCACAAGCTAAATATGAGTCAACAATATAACACTGTTGCAAAAAAGGCAAATATTATCCTGGGATCTATTAGCAGGAATGTTGCATTGATCAGGGTTAGTATCGTGTCCAGTTCAGGGCAGGGTTGTAAGCAACTCGTCGAGTAGACTACTCGACTACTCTCATTCGTCCCCCCTTTGCTGCCTCTATATCAGAGGCAGCAAGGGAGGAGACAGAACTAGTGTTGGGGGGAGCCAGCTTAAAAACCAGTTCTCCTCAGCACCATCTCCACAGTGCCACCTGCCTCCCCCACCCTACGCTGCTGCCTAGAGGCAGCAGCACAGGGGGCAAAGCAGGGGAGGCTACTGCGAAGCAGCCTCTGCCTGCGGTGGGCCCAGGTGTGCCACGAGTAGAGGTTGCTCCGCATCCTGCGAAGCAGCCCCTGACTGGGGGGGGGGGGGTCCCAGCTTCCCACAAATATCAGGACTGGGGCTGCTGTAGCTGGCACGAGCCGGGACTGAGCAAGCCTGGCTCAGTCCCAGCTTGCGCTGGGCCCAAGACCTACCCCTGCTGCAGCTCTGCTGTTTAAACGTAGTAGGAACTGGGCTGGCTGTGCACCGGCTCCTGCTACATTGAAAGTGAAGAGCTGCAGTGGGAGTAGCTCCTAGACCCAGTGTGAGCCAGGACAGAGCACCTCCCTTTATCCACTCATTGTGTAGTCGATGCGTGTAGCCGTTGGCACGGAGTTCGGACTGGGGGGGCCTTCAAAATGGCAGCGCTCGGGAACGTGCAAATGAAGCCCGGAATATTTAAATCCCAGGCTTCATTTGCAACTCCGCTTGCCCTCATTACCCTACCTAGCTCTAACTAACGAGCTAGGGTAGACATACCTTTAGTAACATAGGTTTATACTATGTATTTCTAATGTCATCTATAGCAGTGGGCCCCAACCTTTTGGGGCTGCCGGGGACCCGGGGGCGGGGCCACTCACGCGCCGGGCACCCAGGGGCAGGGCTGCGCACATGCCTGGGGGGGGGGCCACCCATACGCCACGGGCCCGGTGTTGGCGCCACCCATGCACCGCACTCCTGGGGCCAGCGCCGCTCCTGTGCCGCACGCCCAGGGGTGAGGCAGCCCACATGCCACACGCTCGGGGCCAGCACCGCTCCTGTGCCGCACGCCCAGGGGTGAGGCAGCCCACATGCCACACGCTCGGGGCCAGCACCGCTCCTGTGCCGCGTGCTCAGGCTGAGGACGCCCATATGCTGCATGCCCGGGGCCAGAACAGCCCATGTGCTGCATGTCCGGGGCCAGAACAGCCCATGTGCTGCATGCCCGGGGCCAGAACAGCCCATGTGCTGCATGCCCGGGGCCAGAACAGCCCATGTGCTGCATGCCTGGGGCCAGAACAGCCCATGTGCTGCATGCCTGCGGCCAGAACAGCCCATGTGCTGCATGCCCGGGGCCACAACAGCCCATGTGCTGCATGCCTAGGGTCAGAATAGCCCATGTGCTGCATGCCTGGGGCCAGAAGAGCCCATGTGCTGCATGCCTGCGGCCAGAACAGCCCATGTGCTGCATGTCCGGGGCCAGAACAGCCCATGAGCTGCATGTCCGGGGCCAGAACTGCCCATGTGCTGCATGCCTGCGGCCACAACAGCCCATGTGCTGCATGTCCGGGGCCAGAACAGCCCATGTGCTGCATGCCTGCGGCCAGAACAGCCCATGTGCTGCATGTCCGGGGCCAGAACAGCCCACGTGCTGCATGTCCGGGGCCAGAACAGCCCATGTGCTGCATGCCTGCGGCCAGAACAGCCCATGTGCTGCATGCCCGGGGCCAGAACAGCCCATGTGCTGCATGCCCGGGGCCAGAACAGCCCATGTGCTGCATGCCCGGGGCTAGAACAGCCCATGTGCTGCATGCCCGGGGCCAGAACAGCCCATGTGCTGCATGCCCGGGGCCAGAACAGCCCATGTGCTGCATGCCCGGGGCCAGAACAGCCCATGTGCTGCATGCCCGGGGTCAAAACAGCCCATGTGCTGCATGCCCGGGGCCAGAACAGCCCACGTGCTGCATGCCCGGGGCCAGAACAGCCCACGTGCTGCATGCCTGCGGCCAGAACAGCCCATGTGCTGCATGTCCGGGGCCAGAACAGCCCACGTGCTGCATGCCTGCGGCCAGAACAGCCCATGTGCTGCATGCCTGGGGCCAGAACAGCCCATGTGCTGCATGCCCGGGGCAAGAACAGCCCATGTGCTGCATGTCCGGGGCCAGAACAGCCCATGTGCTGCATGTCCGGGGCCAGAACAGCCCATGTGCTGCATGCCTGCGGCCAGAACATCCCATGTGCTGCATGCCTGCGGCCAGAACAGCCCATGTGCTGCATGCCCGGGGCCAGAACAGCCCATGTGCTGCATGCCCGGGGCCAGAACAGCCCATGTGCTGCATGCCCGGGGCCAGAACAGCCCATGTGCTGCATGTCCGGGGCCAGAACAGCCCATGTGCTGCATGCCTGCGGCCAGACCAGCCCATGTGCTGCATGTCCGGGGCCAGAACAGCCCATGTGCTGCATGCCTGCGGCCAGAACAGCCCATGTGCTGCATGCCCGGGGCCAGAACAGCCCATGTGCTGCATGCCCGGGGCCAGAACAGCCCATGTGCTGCATGCCCGGGTCCAGAACAGCCCATGTGCTGCATGCCTGGGGCCAGAAGAGCCCATGTGCTGCATGCCTGGGGCCAGAAGAGCCCATGTGCTGCATGCCTGCGGCCAGAACAGCCCATGTGCTGCATGCCTGCGGCCAGGACAGCCCATGTGCTGCATGCCCGGGGCCAGAACAGCCCATGTGCTGCATGTCCAGGGCCAGAACAGCCCATGTGCTGCATGCCTGCGGCCAGAACAGCCCATGTGCTGCATGTCCGGGGCGAGAACAGCCCATGTGCTGCATGTCCGGGGCGAGAACAGCCCATGTGCTGCATGCCTGCGGCCAGAACAGCCCATGTGCTGCATGCCTGCGGCCAGAACAGCCCATGTGCTGCATGCCTGCGGCCAGAGCAGCCCATGTGCTGCATGCCCGGGGCCAGAGCAGCCCATGTGCTGCATGTCCGGGGCCAGAACAGCCCATGTGCTGCATGCCCGGGGCCAGAACAGCCCATGTGCTGCATGCCTGGGGCCAGAACAGCCCATGTGCTGCATGCCCGGGTCCAGAACAGCCCATGTGCTGCATGTCCGGGGCCAGAACAGCCCATGTGCTGCATGTCCGGGGCCAGAACAGCCCATGTGCTGCATGCCTGGGGCCAGAACAGCCCATGTGCTGCATGCCCGGGGCCAGAACAGCCCATGTGCTGCATGCCCGGGGCCAGAACAGCCCATGCGCTGCATGTCCGGGGCCAGAACAGCCCATGCGCTGCATGTCCGGGGCCAGAACAGCCCATGCGCTGCATGCCCGGGGCCAGAACAGCCCATGTGCTGCATGCCCGGGGCCAGAACAGCCCATGTGCTGCATGCCTGCGGCCAGAACAGCCCATGTGCTGCATGCCCGGGGCCAGAACAGCCCATGTGCTGCATGCCTGCGGCCAGAACAGCCCATGTGCTGCATGCCTGCGGCCAGAACAGCCCATGTGCTGCATGCCTGCGGCCAGAACAGCCCATGTGCTGCATGCCTGCGGCCAGAACAGCCCATGTGCTGCATGTCCGGGGCCAGAACAGCCCATGTGCTGCATGCCCGCGGCCAGAACAGCCCATGTGCTGCATGCCCGGGGCCAGAACAGCCCATGTGCTGCATGTCCGGGGCCAGAACAGCCCATGTGCTGCATGCCTGGGGCCAGAACAGCTCATGTGCTGCATGTCCGGGGCCAGAACAGCCCATGTGCTGCATGCCCGGGGCCAGAACAGCCCATGTGCTGCATGCCCGGGGCCAGAACAGCCCATGTGCTGCATGTCCGGGGCCAGAACAGCCCATGTGCTGCATGCCTGCGGCACCCCTCCTGTGCAGCGCACACAGGGGCGGAGACACCCATACGCCGCATGCCCAGGAGCCAGCAGCGCCCATGCGCCGCACGCCGGGGCTCGGCGCCGCTCCTGTGCCCAGAGGCCGGCACAGCCCTTGCGCCGTGCACCCGGGGGCGGGGCCGCCCATATGCTGCGTGCCCAGGGTCCTGCACCACCCATGCGCCTGGAGGCAGGGCTGGCCCCGATTGCTCGGTGGGCGCACAGAAATGGCCCGGCAGGCGCCATGGCGCCCGCAGGAACCGTGTTGGGGACCACTGATCTATAGGAATGTTACATGCACACAAATGGGATAATCATATTCAACAGATTATAACCTTTCCAAATTACATATCACAAAGTATTTTGCCTAAAGCATCTTGCCTAAAGCATATCCAGTTATAAAGCCTATGGAATGCTCCAGAAGTACCTAAACGTTTGTTACAAGGAGGAAGGAGAAAAATTGTCCTTCTTAACCTCTGATAATAGGACAAGAAGCAATAGGTTTAAATTGCAGCAAAAGAGGTTTAAAATGTGGGATATTAGGGAAAACTTCCTGCCGCTGTTATTCCAGTGGTTAAGAACTGGAATACATTGCCTAGGGAGGTTGTGGAATCTCCATCTTTGGAGATATTTAAAAGCAGGTTAGACAAACTTCTGTCAGGGATGGTCTAGACCAGGGCCACTCAACTTTGGAAGGCCCAGAAGCCTCAGTGATACTCACAGCACATGCCAAGGGCCGCAACTTAAGTGTGATTGCATACATGTGCAAATACATATGCAAATATATGCAAATAGCTTCTCTCACGCTGATAGGCATGAATACAAAGATTAAAGCAAGGCTACACAACACGCAGGCCCCGTTTAATGTCAGTTCTGCTGATATTAATAAAATGCAACATTTACCCGATTTTCACCCATATGACAGCACTTTGAATGAGCAGTGACAGTCCAGGAATTTAACTACTACAACTCATATCAACAGAAGCCCTTCTATTGACTCCTTTTTTGTTTTGGCTCCCACCCGCAGGGGGTGTGTTGAGCCCTGTATAAATCCAAACTGCACTGCAGGCCACAAACAAACAGGCCGCAGGCCGCATGTTGAGTAGCCCTAGTCTAGACGATGCTGACTCCTGCCGTGAGGGCAGAGGGCTGGATTAGGTGAGCTTTCAAGGGTCCTTCCAGTACTACAATTGTATGAGTCTATTATGCTAATATGTATAGGTGTGGCTCACACATATTATATATATCTATGTGCTAGCCAGCATATAATGGTCTATAGTCTTATAAGTCTCTCACCTGCACTGAGAGTCTGCACATCTTTTAGTGCAGTGACTTCACAATGTCGTTATAGTACAAATGATGACATGGTTAAGTGTTTTACTACAACTCAAACACCATTACAATAAGGAGAATCATGTCTGAGCAGATATTTCTCCTTTTAAGAGAGACAGCCCCAGGAAGGGTCCAATATGCATAATATGGACTTCAATTTATGACAAATGTAAAGCAATCCTGCAAACATGGATGCACACCCTTCATTAGCTGCATTATACCATTCCGCCACTAAGTGGCACTGTGGAAAATAACTTATTTAAAGCTAACTTTAACAGCACTAAAGGATCTTACAATGAAAACATCTGCGCTACCAGAGATATGCAAATGAGGCTAAGCATGGAATATCGCCGAGCCTCATTTGCATATTTAATGAGCTGCCATTTTGCGGAAGAGGCTCTTACGCCAAAAGGAGCGTCTACACTGCCCCTTCTTGTGCAAGAAAATCCCTTTTACGCTGATTATTTTCAGGAATAACGGCATTGGGCAAGAGGGTTTTTCTTGCGCAAGAAGGGGCAGTGTAGACAGCTCCTTCCGGCGCAAGAGCCTCTTCCGCAAAAATGGCAGCTCATTATATATGCAAATGAGGCTCGGCGATATTCCATGCTTAGCCTCATTTGCATATCTCTGGTGCAAGATCGCGCCAGTGTAGCCATAGCCCTGGTGTATAGTATTAGAAGGGGAGCTGTGTTAGTCTGTATCTGCAAAAACAATGAGTCCTGTGGCACCTTAGGGTTTGTGTACACAGCAGTATTATTTTGGAATAACTCATGTTATTCCGAAATAACAAAGAGCACGTCTACACAGCAAGCCATTATTTCAAAATAGTGGTGAGCTGGGGGACTTCTTACTATGACTCCTGTAACCATCATTTCACAGGGAGTAAGGGAAATCAAATGAAGAGTGTTCTTCCTTTGACTTCCTGCTGTGTAGACAGCGCCAAAAGCCGAATTAACCTATTTCGATGTCAGCTACGCGATTGACACAATTGAAGTTGTGTATCTTAATTCAAGTTTTGCCCTGTTACGTAGACGTGCCCTCAGAGACTAACAGATTTATCAGGGCACAAGTTTTTATTGTGTAAACCCACTTCAGCGTGTGGAATATAAGATCTGGGTAAAATCAGATGAGAAACTTCAAATGTAAGAGTCCCATTCAATCACATCAGAAAATGGCAGAAAGTTAAATAGTGACAAGTTTTTAAAGTGCTTATATACAAACACAAGAAGTCTAAATACTAAAATGTGTGAACTAGTGTGCCTCGTTTGGAATGAGGATATTGATATAATAGGCATCACAGAAAGTCGGTGTAATGAGGCTAATTAATTGGACACACTCATACCAGAGCACAAAGTATATCAGAAGGCCAGACAGAACAGGTTGTGCTGGTGGGAGAGTGGCACTATATATGAAAGAAAACATAGGATCAAATAAAGTAAAAATTTTAAATGAACTTAACTGTACCATAGAATCTTTATGGATAATAATTCTATGCTCTAATAATATGAATATAGCAGTAGGAATATATTACTGACCACTTGACTAAGATAACGACAGTGACTATGAAATACTATGGGCGATAGAGAGGCTATAAAAGTTAAAAAAAATAATAATGTGGAATTTCAACTATCCCCATACTGACTGGGTACATGACACCTCAGGACGGGACACAGAGATAAAGTTTCTTGACACCTTAAATGACTGCTTCTTGGAGCAGCTGTTTCTGGAATCCACAATTCTTGATTTAGTCCAATGTGGAGTGCAGGATCTGGTCCAAGAGGTGAATATAGCTGGACTGCTTGGAAATAGTGACCATAATGTAATTAAATTTAACATCCCTGTGGTGGGAAAAACACCTCAGCAGCCCAGCACTGTGACATTTAATTTCATAAAGGGGAACGACACAAATATGAGGAGGCTAGTTAAACAGAAATTAAAAGGTACAGTGCTAAAAGTGAAATTCCTGCAAGCTGCATGGAAACTTTTCCAAGACACCATAACAGAGGCCCAACTTAAAAAACACAGTAAGAGAAGAAAAAAGTGCCACTATGACTTAAAAACCAAGTAAAAGAAGCAGTGAGAGACAAAACGTGTGCTTTAAAAAGTGGAAGTTAAATCCTAGTAATGAAAATAGAAAAGAATATAAACTCTGTCAAGTTAAGTGTAAAAATATAACTAGGAAGGCCAGAAAGGAGTTTGAAGAACAGCTAGCCAAAAACACAGAAAGTAATAGCAAAACTTTTAAAAGTACATCAGAAGCAGGAAGCCAGCTAAACAAGCAGTGGGCCACTACCAAAAGAGATGCTGAAGGAGCACTCCAGGACCACAAGGTCACTGCAGAGAAACTAAATGAATTTTTAGCATTGGTCTTCACGGCTGAGGATGAGAGAGAGATTTCCAACCCTGAGCCATTTTTTTTAGGTGACAAATATGAGGAATTGTCCCAGACTAAGGTGTCATTACAAGAGGTTTTGGAACAAATTGATAAACTAAACAGTTACAAGTCACCAGGACCAGATGGCATTCATCCAAGAGTTTGGAAAGAACTCAAATGTGAAATTGTAGAACTACCAACTGTGATTTGTAACCTATCCCCTAAATCAGCTTCTGTACCAAATGACTGGAGGGTAGCTAATATGACTCTAATCTTTAAAAAAGGCTCTAGAGGTGATCCTGGCAATTACAGACCAGTCAGTCTAATGTCAGTATTAGGCAAATTAGTTGAAACTATAGTAAAGAATAAAATTGTCAGACACAGAGATGAACATCATTTGTTGGGGGAAAGTCTACATGGTTTCTGTAAAGGGAAATCCTGCCTTACTAATCTACTAGAGTTCTTTGAAGGGGTCAACGAACATGTGATGTGGACAAGGGAGATCCAGTGGATATAGTGTACTTAGATTCCAGAAAGCCTTTGACAAGGTCCCTCACCAAAGGCTCTTAAGCAAAGGAAGCTGTCATGGGATAAGAGGGAAGGTCCTCTCATGGATTGATAACTGGTTAAAAGACAGGAAACAAAGGGTAGGAATAAATGGTCAGTTTTCAGAATGGAGAGAGGTAACTAGCGGTGTTCCACAGAGGTCCATACTGGGGCCAACCCTATTCATAAATGATCTGGAGAAAGGGGTAAACAGTGAGGTGGCAAAATTCGCAGATGATACTAGCCTGCTTAAGATAGTTGAGACCAAAACAGACTGAAAAGCTTCAAAAGGATCTCACAAAGTAGGTGACTGAGCAACAAAATTGCAAATGATTGTTAATGCTGATAAATACAAAGTAATGCACAATCTCAACTGTACATACTAAAGGATGGGGACTAAATTAGCTATTTCCACTCGAGAAAGATTGTGGATAGTTCTCTGAAAACATCCACTCGATGTGCAGCATCAGTCAAAAAAGCAAACAGAATGTTGGGAATCATTAAGAAAGAGATGGATAATAAAACAGAAACATCATAGTGCCTCCCTATATAACCATGGTACGATCATATCTTGAATACTGCACAAAGATATATTGGCATTGGAAAAAGTTCAGAAAAGGGCAACAAAAATGATTAGGGTTTTCAAATGGCTGTCATATGAAAAGATATTAAAAAGACTGGGACTTTTCAGCTAAGAAGAGAGGAGACTACAGGGGGATATGATAAAGGTCTATAAAATCATGACTGATGTGGGGGAAGTGAATAAGGAAAAGTTATTTACTTGTTCTCATAACATAAGAACTAGGGGTTACCAAATGAAATGAATAGGTAGCAGGTTTAAAATAGACAAAAGGAAGTTTTTCTTCATGCAATGCACAGTTATCCTGTGGAACTCCTTGCCAGAGGATGTTGTGAAGACCAGGACCTTAACAGGGCTCACAGAAGAGCTAGATAGATTCATGGAAGTTAGGTTCATCAAAGGCTATTAGCCAGGACAGGCAGGAATGGTGTCAGTAGCCTCTATTAGAGGCTGGGAAAGGGTGACAGGGGAGGGATCACGTGATGATTACCTGTTGTGTTCCCTTCCTCTGGGGCATCTGGTATTGGCCGCTGTTGGCAGCCAGAACAGTGGGCTAGATGGATCTTTGCTCTGACCCATTCTGGCTATTCTTATGTTCATATGTTTTCTCAACTGCTGAATTTGCAACTCAAAGCACACTGGAGGAAGGAACAAAAAGCCCTAAAGGACAAATCTGTTGCTTGGATTGCCAGGGGCAAGGATTACTAAGAATAAACTAAAGAGCCCTGTGGCTTATCCTGATTTGCCCTAAAGGACATATGCAGATGAGCTGAGAAGTGACTATCTGGGGAGCTGGCTCTGAGATGCCTATCCTCGCTTGAGATGGGTCGCTGCTCTTTGTGCCATAGTGTGCCTGGGATAGGAACTGCCAGCGTGGATTGTGAGCAGTGCAAAAGGGCTTTCAAGGCCTTGGGTATTGCTGGACATAGCATCTGTAGTGTCCTGGAAGACGGCTGGGTATCTCCTAGACTGCTCTGGTAGACACTCCCCCTGCTGCTCCTGGTGGCTGTAATTTCCAGCCAATGGGAACGGCGGGAGTGGGACCGGCAGGTGAGCCCAGCTAGTGGCAATGCTTGCAAATTCAGCCAGGGAGAAGGAGAGGGGGAACAGTAGCATGTGGCACTACTCCCCCCCCTCCTGCCAGGCAGAGCTGCCCCCGTTAGTCTGAGACCCTGGGCTGCAGCCACTAAAGCCACTTTCATAATCTGGTCCTTGCCAGCAGACAAGTCGGGTGCATCTAGACTGGCAAGATTTTGCGCAAAAGCAATTGCTGCCTGTCTACACTGGCCGCGAGTATTTGCGCAAGAGCCCTGACTGTGTACTGTACAAAATCAGTGGTTCCTGCGCAAATACTCCAACGCTCCCGCTCAGGGATACGCCCCCTTGCGCAAGGGGCCACTGTAGATAGCCAAGTTAATTTCTTGCACAAGAAAGCCCGATGGCTAAAATGGCCATTGGAGCTTTCTTGCGCAAGAGAGCGTCTACACTGGCACTGATGCGTTTGTGCAAAAGCAAATCTTTTGTGCAAAGGCACATGCCAGTATAGACGCTCTCTTGCGCAAATACTTTTAACGGAAAAACTTTTCCATTAAAAGTACTTGTGTAAAATCATGCCAGTCTAGATGCAGCCGTCAAGTTTCACTCATTGGGCAAGACTCCCTCATTTGCATGCTCCATCGCTCTCACACAGATTCCTGCTTCTCTCACTCAGTCGGGGTAAACACATTTACTCAAATGCTGAAATGGGAAACTATCTAGCTGGTGTCTCAGCCACGGGGCTTAGAGTTAGGAGCCACTTCCCAAGCTTGTGCACTGTGGTACCCACAGAGACTGCAGGCACGAGTGATAGAAGGGCTTTGTGTGTACGTGTGAATACTCGAGAGCCAGAAAAACATGAATTTTCCACAAAAATGTACAGGTCTCGATCAAATGTTTGCAGGCTCTGTAAAATACTGTTCAAAATTTGAACCACACTGGACAAATTCATGGCCCTTCATTGTCTTGCTGACAATGACTCTTTTTGAAATATACACCGTGTCTCTGGGAACTCTCTTAGTTTGCACTACACAGAGAATTCACGTGCCCTAGACTTTAGTGTGAATAAGGACATTTACGTGCCACATGTGGAGTAATTAGCTGTGTACATTTAAAACCAGTGAAGTGCTGGCTGGATTAAAATCTGGACTACTGGATGTGGCCAAGGTCCAAAGAGGAGAATCCCTATCTTAAATAATGACTACCACACCACAAGGAAAGTCTCGCTCTTTGGCCTTGAATCTCATGCTTTGTGGCTGAAAATCTCACTTTTAAGGCTGGTCAGTTTGGACTCTCTGGACCAGTGCAATTGGAATTTGCATGGGTTGGTCCATTCTATTCCTCTGTGGTGAAGAGAAAGACCCCAGGCTCCTTGACCATCAATCCAGCGATCTTCCTGCGCACTACAAATGCTATGTCCAGACTCCAGCAACACTCAAGGCCTTGAAAGAACTTTGCACCCTGGCAGTTCTTATTCCACACCCACTATAGCACAGAGAGCAGGGGCCCTTCTCAGAGGAGGGCAGTTACCCTAGTTCTCTGGATGGTCACTTCTGAGCTCATCTGCATGTCATTGAACAGCGAGAACGAGAGCACGGCTTCCTTCCAGGCACTCCGAGAAGAGAGACTGTCAGTCAAACTCAAACCACAGATACCTGAAGTTTACGCAGAATCAAAGACCACTTCAGTTCTCTCAGAAGCTCGACACGTCCAACGCTTTATGCTAGGAAGGTGCTACATCCCCAGGCATGGTTGATTTTGTGAGTTTCCTTTTGATAAAATCATTAGGAGTGTCTATTTTATTTACAAAAGGCGGGGTGTGGGGGGGACAGGGAAATGTTTGAACCCTCAAGGGATTTTGGAGGGGGGCTTGTATTAGGAGAGACACTTAAGTCAGAAATGTTGTGTTATGTCAAGTTATCAGTATGATTTTTTCAAAAAGGCTAATTCTGAAAGTGAACAAATATTTAAAATCTTTATTTTCAGATAGATAGCACAATATAAGCACCCGGAGTAGAGGACTGAATCTAATGCTGATTTGGTTACACAGACAAGTCAATTAAATGCTGGAATTAACTTTTGAAATCGCAATCTAAAATTATTACAAAAGTGAATAAATGTATAAACCCTTTTATCCCTGGCATGGCTGGAAATATTAATATTCATGGACAGAAGAAAAATGCTCCTAAGTCATTTAATCTAAACAATAATGTTGAGAAGCTGATTTCTCTGAACAGAGATGTTCAAGTGATAGGCATAAATCTGAGAAAAAGTAAAAATTCTAACCTCTTTTTTTTACTGACTTGCCAAAACATTTCCTTTCAGGCTCTAATTTTCACTGTTTGTCATTAGCCAAAATCTGGGAGGACTTTTTGTTTTGCTTTTTGGAATGTTGGAGGGAAAATAGCTTACTCTTTCTGAATAATTATGAAATGAGAAATTAAATTTCTCAGCACTTAAGAAATGAATTTAGCTTATTTGCTGTAACTCAAAGGAGACGAATCTCTAAAGTTAAACCACAGTATTTAAAATGAGTCCCCTCTAGAAGGGACTCGCGTTAGCTATGGACAGTCTGAAAGCATCCTAACCAAACAGAGGCAGAACATAGCTTCAGCCCTTCTCACCCCTGCTTTGAGGCAGTGCCAGGACTGCACTTGGGGCGACTTTCACCGGGCTATTAAAGTCAGGGAGCCATCAGACTCGGAGGGTACTTAAGTGTGCTCAAAAAGTGGCAAGTCCAAGAGCACAAAGAGAGGCTGTGGCAGAGCTGGGAAGTGAACTCCAGGCTAACACACACATTCCTTGGCTGAGCCACCAACGGGCTTCTCTTTCCCATCCCCACGGCTCAAGTGCAGGGGAGGACAGGGTAGGGAAGGGTGCTAGACTCCAGTCTAATCTGGCTCCTTTCGGGAGTACTGCACTTCCGTGAGTCCGAGGAGATGAAATGCCAGCCGCTGCACCAGCACAATGGCTGAAGGAAAGTTCTCCTGAGGCACTGACATTGTCCACTTCTAGGGGGATAAGAAACCTTAACTGCGTGGCAGACAGGTAGCATGTGCTGTGCCAATGAGTCAGAGTCCCAGTGCCAGCAAAACTACCCGGGCTTTGATCTTCCTTGCAGCCCGTGCCTTGAAGGGTGTCTGCAGAAAAGTCACCACTGGGGCAAACAGGTGCCAGACCATTAGATACGCACATCGCTGTTAATCTCCTCTATATTTGAGAGAGTTTGTCTGTCTGCCTCCCAGACGGTAAGAGCTAGGACCCCCACATTTGGCATGCTGCTTCCTCTGGTCACGACTTAAAGCAAGATAACAGTTCGGTTGTGCCAGGACAATGGGATGTGCCTAGAATGAGACTGTTTCTCATAAAACCGTACAGAAGGCAGGTGAAAGGAGCTGGCCGGGGACCCCTTACCCCTATCTGGGACTGTCTCAGACCCAAACCTCCCACCCCCAGGCACCTTTTAAGGATGGTGGGGGGACTAAAGCCTCCTCCCCCCTCCCAATCGTACAGGGGGCATTGCTGGATGTTCACCTCCCCAGGGAGAGAAAGGGAAAGTGTACAGTTTGCTGCATTCCTTACTCGGGCTGGGAAACGCAGGGGGCAGACAAACCTGGACCTGTCCCAGGTGAGGGACATAGAACCCTCCCCCGGCTGTGCCCACAGGATCTGCAGTGGCCATGGAGAGGCACTTCTCACCTGGCCCCAATCTGCTGGGGCTAAGCGCGCACACTAAACCCCTCATCCGCAGCCCCACCCCAGAGCAACGATTTCAATGAAGCATGCACATTCTCATTCCCTTTTCCAAAAACAAACGTTAATGGAGTTAAAGACTCAAGCAGCATTGGGTAGATCTAGTATCCATAAATAGGTACTTCTGCAAGAACACACGGGCTTGTTTATCCCAGTGCAGCAGCGCCAGTACACTGCCAGACAGGGCATTCGCTCAGCAGCTGTGTTCACTCAGACAGAGCTGGGTCCTGCCGGGAGGGCAGAGGGCTGGACTTGATGGCTCTCGAGGTCCCTTCCAGTCCTAGCGTTCTAGGATTCTGTGCACTTGGGGATACAGGGAAAGTGATGTGGGCTCCTTATCAGTTGAGACAAGCTCTCGCCTGGGCTCTGGGGAAGGAGTATGCACATCCCTCAGCAAGGACAGACCGCTAGGAATGAACTCAACCCGTGGGAGACAGCAGAGAGACCCGCTGATGTAGGGCGGGTGTGAGGCTGTGTCGAGACAATTACAGTTCCAGCCCAGGGCATTGTGCAGGGTGGCTGGAGGCTCAGGGGTTATGCAGTTAGAGAGGGACATTGCCTCAGTCGCTGGACCAGCTGTGCAAGTGGGGAACCATCCAGGCCCCTGTGTTATGACTCTGCTCTCTCAAAGAGCAGGGTGACGCAACGGAATTAAGGGTACGGGGCTGGGATGCAAAAGGCAGTGTCAAGCAGCATCCTGAAGGGGGAGCTCCTGGCTCCAGTGTACAGGCTACTGCTCTTGCAGATACAGGCATCAGCCCATCAGTAACAATCACTTCCCTTAAGTTGCCACTTGGCTGAAGGAGCAAGTTAAATCCCTGCGACCTGAGCCATCAAAGTCAGTGCACATGTTATGACTCCTGGGGACCACCCCATGTGCCCAAGATCACCAGCCAGAGAGAAAAACAAAGATCTGAGGCCAGATTTCCTAGGTTTTCTGTGCCCAGCAGTTCCCAGTAGGGAGAGAGAAAAGGGGACAGCCAGTGGGGGAGGAACTGCCTGGCGGTGGACACAGAATTAGGGGGACGCTCCCCAGATCTCAACAGCAGATGGAGCAATGGGGGAGAAGTTTGTCCTGCTCTGGCTGAGAGCTGCTGGGTGCCAACTTCTTCTTGTGCCTATAGAAAATATCACCGCGCTTATGCAAACGCACGGCAACAGCGCCCATTATGCCCTGCACTGCCGGGGGCGTGCCGGAGTGCACACAAGTGGAGAGTGTTTAGCTGCACCAAGAGAAAGGGCTTTTCACCCACCTCTACAACCTGCATTGCTATTGGGCAGAACTGTCTCGCCTTTTGAAAAAAATCCCATTCCAGACCTGAACCAAAAGCGGCTATTTCAACATTTCTTATTAAACAAATTAGGACAAAATGTCTATTTGGGACCTTCAGCATGGTTTGTATTATATTACAGCACTAAATATTATATACCTATCCTATTTGAATACAAAAAGCAACACAAAATATAAAGATTTTTTTCAAAAATAATTCATGCAAATTGGTAGGTCCCCTATAACACTGCCAACCAGATTTTTCAGTCTAGTTGGTGGTGCTGACCAGAGCCACTAGAGTCCTTTTTCAACCAGGCATTCTGGTCAAACACTGGGGCTAGTCTAGACTGCATCCCTCTGTCAACAGAGGGATGCAAATCAAGCATGTTGAAATTGCTAATGAAGCAGAGATTTAAATGTCCCATGCTTCATTAGCATAAACATGGCCACCACTTTTTTTCAAAATGGAGTTTTTCGGAAAAAAAAAAGAACGGCAGTCTAGACGTGGATCTGTCGAAAATAAACCGTTTTTCGAAAGATCCCCTAAACCTCATTTTTTGAGGAATACAGGATCTTTCAAAAAAGGGTTTATTTTCATCTAGACTGCCACGGGGTTTTTTTCAAAAAAACTCCGTTTAAACAAAAAAGTGGCGGCCATGTTTATGCTAATGAAGCACGGGATATTTAAATCCCTGCTTCATTAGCAATTTCGATGTGCCTAATCTACATCTCTCTGTCGACAGAGAGGTGAAGTCTATACACACCCTGGGAGGAGATGATTTGCCCACGGTCTAGCAGAAAGCCAATGGCAGGCTAGAAACAGAGCCTAGGAGTCCTGCTCCCAGCCCACCATCTGATCAATGAAGTTAAATGCTGGGTAAAGCAATGCTGGGTAAAGATTAAGTGGGACTGGTACATAAAAGCACTGCAGATTTCACCTTTGCCCATTGTACCCTGGGAATAAGTTGCAGTATCCCAAAGTTTCTACCCCTTGGGGACCAATTGCAGAGAAGAGAGCTACTGCAGGCAGCCTCAGACATCCCAGCCAGGAGCAGAGTAACCGAGATGAGCAACATGAGAATAGCCCTTTGATTTTCACCTGTCCCCTGGCTCTCTAGGATGCATATATCCTCAGTGGAGAAGAGGCCTTTGACCTGCTGGAGAACATTAGCTTCTCCTCCGACTACTACAATGGGAGTGACACCTGCTGTTCAGTGCCGCCCTGCACCTCCAAGAGTATCCAGGCCTTTGACAGGGTCTTCCTGCCAGTTTTCTACAGCCTGCTCTTCCCACTAGGGCTGTGCGGGAACTGCATGGTGATGGCTGTGCTGCTGCAGTGCAAGAGGTCCCTGGCTGGGACTGACGTCTTCATCCTCAACCTGGCGCTCGCTGATGTGCTGCTGGTAGTGACACTCCCTTTCTGGGCAGTGCAGGCTGTGAATGGCTGGGTTTTCGGCACTGGCACCTGCAAGCTGGTTGGCTCCATCTTCAAGATCAATTTCTACTCCAGCATCTTCTTCCTGGTGTGCATCAGCTTTGACCGGTACCTCTCCATCGTCCATGCTGTGCATATGTACAAGAGGAACAAGTCACATCTGATGGTGGCCAGCTGCCTGGTGGTGTGGGGCATCTGTGTCCTCTTGACAATGCCGGATTTCCTATACCTAGAAGTCAAGCAGGACTATCGCCTCAACATCACTTTGTGCTCCCACAACTTCTCCTCCAACACCTCCCTACGCTGGAAAACAAGCCTGCGCATCTGCTACCACATGCTGGGTTTCTTCCTGCCCCTGGTAGCCATGCTGTATTGCTACACCTGCATTGTCCGCACTCTGCTGCGCTCCCATGGCTTCCACAAGCACAAGGCCATGCGGGTCATCCTCATAGTGGTGGCTGTTTTCTTCCTGTGCTGGACACCCTACCACCTGGCCCTGGTAGCAAACACCCTGATTGACTTGCAGGTGGTGGGGCGGGACTGTGACAGGGAGGCCGTGCTGGACATCATCTTGTCTATCACTGCCAGCCTGGGCTACTTCCACTGCTGCCTCAACCCCTTGCTCTATGCATTTGTTGGCATCAAATTCCGCAACAAATTCCTGGAGTTGCTGGGCCACATAGGCTGCGTGAGCCACGACTTCCTGCACAGACACGTCCAGACACCGAGCCAGCGCAAGGACTCCACCTGGTCAGAGACCACCGAAGCCTCCTACTCAGGGATTTAGGGGGGAGCCTGGGCAGCAGGGGGCAACCCCTCCCCAAAGGGTGTGGGGGGTGAAATGCTCCCCAAAGGGGCAGAGGAGACAAGCAGTCCATACAGTCATAGCCAGACAGACACCTGCAGTTTCACAGCCTCTTGTGCGGGAGTTGCATGACTGAGACTGAACTGGAAAGAAAGAGCAGCAGATTTCTGAGCGCCTGGCATAATCGCTGACTCTCTGCAGCTTGTGGGTGCAGGTGCCAGAGATTGTACACGTGGTTTCCTGGAAGATCATGGGTCCATCCCTTCCCCTAAGTCAGTTGCCAGGTGCTGAGCTGTTTCAGTCAGGCTACGTCTAGGTGTCCCGGAACGTCTCTGCCACATCCAGGGAACACGTTTGCTCTTCTGCTTTCTGTCGCGGAAGAGAAAACGCGCTCTTTCGGGGCAGGGCCAGCTTGAGCCATTCCTGCGCCCTGGGCAGCAGGCACGCCCCGCCCCTCGGCACACTGCGCACCTTACAGCTGCAACCAGGCGAGTGAAGCATGCACGCCCCGCCCCTCGGCACACTGCGCACCTTACAGCTGCAACCAGGCGAGTGAAGCATGCACGGCCCCGCCCCTCGGCACACTGCGCACCTTACAGCTGCAACCAGGCGAGTGAAGCATGCACGCCCCGCCCCTCGGCACACTGCGCACCTTACAGCTGCAACCAGGCGAGTGAAGCATGCACGGCCCGCCCCTCGGCACACTGCGCACTTTACAGCTGCAACCAGGCGAGTGAAGCATGTGCACCCCGCCCCTCGGCACACTGCGCACCTTACAGCTGCAACCAGGCGAGTGAAGCATGCACGGCCCCGCCCCTCGGCACACTGCGCACCTTACAGCTGCAACCAGGCGAGTGAAGCATGCACGGCCCCGCCCCTCGGCACACTGCGCACCTTACAGCTGCAACCAGGCGAGTGAAGCATGCACGGCCCCGCCCCTCGGCACACTGCGCACCTTACAGCTGCAACCAGGCGAGTGAAGCATGCACGGCCCCGCCCCTCGGCACACTGCGCACCTTACAGCTGCAACCAGGCGAGTGAAGCATGCACGCCCCGCCCCTCGGCACACTGCGCACCTTACAGCTGCAACCAGGCGAGTGAAGCATGCACGGCCCCGCCCCTCGGCACACTGCGCACCTTACAGCTGCAACCAGGCGAGTGAAGCATGCACGCCCCGCCCCTCGGCACACTGCGCACCTTACAGCTGCAACCAGGCGAGTGAAGCATGCGCGGCCCCGCCCCTCGGCACACTGCGCACCTTACAGCTGCAACCAGGCGAGTGATGCATGCGCGGCCCCGCCCCTCGGCACACTGCGCACCTTACAGCTGCAACCAGGCGAGTGAAGCATGCACGGCCCCGCCCCTCGGCACACTGCGCACCTTACAGCTGCAACCAGGCGAGTGAAGCATGCACGCCCCGCCCCTCGGCACACTGCGCACCTTACAGCTGCAACCAGGCGAGTGAAGCATGCGCGGCCCCGCCCCTCGGCACACTGCGCACCTTACAGCTGCAACCAGGCGAGTGAAGCATGCACGCCCCGCCCCTCGGCACACTGCGCACCTTACAGCTGCAACCAGGCGAGTGAAGCATGCGCGGCCCCGCCCCTCGGCACACTGCGCACCTTACAGCTGCAACCAGGCGAGTGATGCATGCGCGGCCCCGCCCCTCGGCACACTGCGCACCTTACAGCTGCAACCAGGCGAGTGAAGCATGTGCGGCCCCGCCCCTCGGCACACTGCGCACCTTACAGCTGCAACCAGGCGAGTGAAGCATGCACGGCCCCGCCCCTCGGCACACTGCGCACCTTACAGCTGCAACCAGGCGAGTGAAGCATGCACGCCCCGCCCCTCGGCACACTGCGCACCTTACAGCTGCAACCAGGCGAGTGAAGCATGCGCGGCCCTGCCCCTCGGCACACTGCGCACCTTACAGCTGCAACCAGGCGAGTGAAGCATGCACGCCCCGCCCCTCAGCACACTGCGCACCTTACAGCTGCAACCAGGCGAGTGAAGCATGCGCGGCCCCGCCCCTCGGCACACTGCGCACCTTACAGCTGCAACCAGGCGAGTGAAGCATGTGCGGCCCCGCCCCTCGGCACACTGCGCACCTTACAGCTGCAACCAGGCGAGTGAAGCATGCACGGCCCGCCCCTCGGCACACTGCGCACCTTACAGCTGCAACCAGGCGAGTGAAGCATGCACGGCCCCGCCCCTCGGCACACTGCGTACCTTACAGCTGCAACCAGGCGAGTGAAGCATGCACGCCCCGCCCCTCGGCACACTGCGCACCTTACAGCTGCAACCAGGCGAGTGAAGCATGCACGGCCCCGCCCCTCGGCACACTGCGCACCTTACAGCTGCAACCAGGCGAGTGAAGCATGCACGGCCCCGCCCCTCGGCACACTGCGCACCTTACAGCTGCAACCAGGCGAGTGAAGCATGCGCGGCCCCGCCCCTCAGCACACTGCGCACTTTACAGCTGCAACAAGGCGAGTGAAGCATGCACGGCCCCGCCCCTCGGCACACTGCGCACCTTACAGCTGCAACCAGGCGAGTGATGCATGTGCGCCCCGCCCCTCAGCACACTGCGCACCTTACAGCTGCAACCAGGCGAGTGAAGCATGCACGGCCCCGCCCCTGGGCACACTGCGCACCTTACAGCTGCAACCAGGCGAGTGAAGCATTCACGGCCCCGCCCCTCAGCACACTGCGCACCTTACAGCTGCAACCAGGCGAGTGAAGCATGCACGCCCCGCCCCTCGGCACACTGCGCACCTTACAGCTGCAACCAGGCGAGTGAAGCATGCACGCCCCGCCCCTCAGCACACTGCGCACCTTACAGCTGCAACCAGGCGAGTGAAGCATGCACGGCCCCGCCCCTCGGCACACTGCGCACCTTACAGCTGCAACCAGGTGAGTGAAGCATGCACGCCCCGCCCCTCGGCACACTGCGCACCTTACAGCTGCAACCAGGCGAGTGAAGCATGCACGGCCCCGCCCCTCGGCACACTGCGCACCTTACAGCTGCAACCAGGCGAGTGAAGCATGCGCGGCCCCGCCCCTCGGCACACTGCGCACCTTACAGCTGCAACCAGGCGAGTGAAGCATGCACGCCCCGCCCCTCGGCACACTGCGCACCTTACAGCTGCAACCAGGCGAGTGAAGCATGCACGGCCCCGCCCCTCGGCACACTGCGCACCTTACAGCTGCAACCAGGCGAGTGAAGCATGTGCGGCCCCGCCCCTCGGCACACTGCGCACCTTACAGCTGCAACCAGGCGAGTGAAGCATGCACGGCCCCGCCCCTCGGCACACTGCGCACCTTACAGCTGCAACCAGGCGAGTGAAGCATGCACGGCCCCGCCCCTCGGCACACTGCGCACCTTACAGCTGCAACCAGGCGAGTGAAGCATGCACGCCCCGCCCCTCGGCACACTGCGCACCTTACAGCTGCAACCAGGCGAGTGAAGCATGCACGGCCCCGCCCCTCGGCACACTGCGCACCTTACAGCTGCAACCAGGCGAGTGAAGCATGCACGCCCCGCCCCTCGGCACACTGCGCACCTTACAGCTGCAACCAGGCGAGTGAAGCATGCGCGGCCCCGCCCCTCGGCACACTGCGCACCTTACAGCTGCAACCAGGCGAGTGATGCATGCGCGGCCCCGCCCCTCGGCACACTGCGCACCTTACAGCTGCAACCAGGCGAGTGAAGCATGTGCGGCCCCGCCCCTCGGCACACTGCGCACCTTACAGCTGCAACCAGGCGAGTGAAGCATGCACGGCCCCGCCCCTCGGCACACTGCGCACCTTACAGCTGCAACCAGGCGAGTGAAGCATGCACGCCCCGCCCCTCGGCACACTGCGCACCTTACAGCTGCAACCAGGCGAGTGAAGCATGCGCGGCCCTGCCCCTCGGCACACTGCGCACCTTACAGCTGCAACCAGGCGAGTGAAGCATGCACGCCCCGCCCCTCAGCACACTGCGCACCTTACAGCTGCAACCAGGCGAGTGAAGCATGCGCGGCCCCGCCCCTCGGCACACTGCGCACCTTACAGCTGCAACCAGGCGAGTGAAGCATGTGCGGCCCCGCCCCTCGGCACACTGCGCACCTTACAGCTGCAACCAGGCGAGTGAAGCATGCACGGCCCGCCCCTCGGCACACTGCGCACCTTACAGCTGCAACCAGGCGAGTGAAGCATGCACGGCCCCGCCCCTCGGCACACTGCGTACCTTACAGCTGCAACCAGGCGAGTGAAGCATGCACGCCCCGCCCCTCGGCACACTGCGCACCTTACAGCTGCAACCAGGCGAGTGAAGCATGCACGGCCCCGCCCCTCGGCACACTGCGCACCTTACAGCTGCAACCAGGCGAGTGAAGCATGCACGGCCCCGCCCCTCGGCACACTGCGCACCTTACAGCTGCAACCAGGCGAGTGAAGCATGCGCGGCCCCGCCCCTCAGCACACTGCGCACTTTACAGCTGCAACCAGGCGAGTGAAGCATGCACGGCCCCGCCCCTCGGCACACTGCGCACCTTACAGCTGCAACCAGGCGAGTGATGCATGTGCGCCCCGCCCCTCAGCACACTGCGCACCTTACAGCTGCAACCAGGCGAGTGAAGCATGCACGGCCCCGCCCCTGGGCACACTGCGCACCTTACAGCTGCAACCAGGCGAGTGAAGCATTCACGGCCCCGCCCCTCAGCACACTGCGCACCTTACAGCTGCAACCAGGCGAGTGAAGCATGCACGCCCCGCCCCTCGGCACACTGCGCACCTTACAGCTGCAACCAGGCGAGTGAAGCATGCACGCCCCGCCCCTCAGCACACTGCGCACCTTACAGCTGCAACCAGGCGAGTGAAGCATGCACGGCCCCGCCCCTCGGCACACTGCGCACCTTACAGCTGCAACCAGGTGAGTGAAGCATGCACGCCCCGCCCCTCGGCACACTGCGCACCTTACAGCTGCAACCAGGCGAGTGAAGCATGCACGGCCCCGCCCCTCGGCACACTGCGCACCTTACAGCTGCAACCAGGCGAGTGAAGCATGCACGGCCCCGCCCCTCGGCACACTGCGCACCTTACAGCTGCAACCAGGCGAGTGAAGCATGTGCGGCCCCGCCCCTCGGCACACTGCGCACCTTACAGCTGCAACCAGGCGAGTGAAGCATGCACGGCCCCGCCCCTCGGCACACTGCGCACCTTACAGCTGCAACCAGGCGAGTGAAGCATGCACGGCCCCGCCCCTCGGCACACTGCGCACCTTACAGCTGCAACCAGGCGAGTGAAGCATGCACGCCCCGCCCCTCGGCACACTGCGCACCTTACAGCTGCAACCAGGCGAGTGAAGCATGCACGGCCCCGCCCCTCGGCACACTGCGCACCTTACAGCTGCAACCAGGCGAGTGAAGCATGCACGCCCCGCCCCTCGGCACACTGCGCACCTTACAGCTGCAACCAGGCGAGTGAAGCATGCGCGGCCCTGCCCCTCGGCACACTGCGCACCTTACAGCTGCAACCAGGCGAGTGAAGCATGCACGCCCCGCCCCTCAGCACACTGCGCACCTTACAGCTGCAACCAGGCGAGTGAAGCATGCGCGGCCCCGCCCCTCGGCACACTGCGCACCTTACAGCTGCAACCAGGCGAGTGAAGCATGTGCGGCCCCGCCCCTCGGCACACTGCGCACCTTACAGCTGCAACCAGGCGAGTGAAGCATGCACGGCCCGCCCCTCGGCACACTGCGCACCTTACAGCTGCAACCAGGCGAGTGAAGCATGCACGGCCCCGCCCCTCGGCACACTGCGTACCTTACAGCTGCAACCAGGCGAGTGAAGCATGCACGCCCCGCCCCTCGGCACACTGCGCACCTTACAGCTGCAACCAGGCGAGTGAAGCATGCACGGCCCCGCCCCTCGGCACACTGCGCACCTTACAGCTGCAACCAGGCGAGTGAAGCATGCACGGCCCCGCCCCTCGGCACACTGCGCACCTTACAGCTGCAACCAGGCGAGTGAAGCATGCGCGGCCCCGCCCCTCAGCACACTGCGCACTTTACAGCTGCAACCAGGCGAGTGAAGCATGCACGGCCCCGCCCCTCGGCACACTGCGCACCTTACAGCTGCAACCAGGCGAGTGATGCATGTGCGCCCCGCCCCTCAGCACACTGCGCACCTTACAGCTGCAACCAGGCGAGTGAAGCATGCACGGCCCCGCCCCTGGGCACACTGCGCACCTTACAGCTGCAACCAGGCGAGTGAAGCATTCACGGCCCCGCCCCTCAGCACACTGCGCACCTTACAGCTGCAACCAGGCGAGTGAAGCATGCACGCCCCGCCCCTCGGCACACTGCGCACCTTACAGCTGCAACCAGGCGAGTGAAGCATGCACGCCCCGCCCCTCGGCACACTGCGCACCTTACAGCTGCAACCAGGCGAGTGAAGCATGTGCGGCCCCGCCCCTCGGCACACTGCGCACCTTACAGCTGCAACCAGGCGAGTGAAGCATGCACGGCCCGCCCCTCGGCACACTGCGCACCTTACAGCTGCAACCAGGCGAGTGAAGCATGCACGGCCCCGCCCCTCGGCACACTGCGTACCTTACAGCTGCAACCAGGCGAGTGAAGCATGCACGCCCCGCCCCTCGGCACACTGCGCACCTTACAGCTGCAACCAGGCGAGTGAATCATGCACGGCCCCGCCCCTCGGCACACTGCGCACCTTACAGCTGCAACCAGGCGAGTGAAGCATGCACGGCCCCGCCCCTCGGCACACTGCGCACCTTACAGCTGCAACCAGGCGAGTGAAGCATGCGCGGCCCCGCCCCTCAGCACACTGCGCACTTTACAGCTGCAACCAGGCGAGTGAAGCATGCACGGCCCCGCCCCTCGGCACACTGCGCACCTTACAGCTGCAACCAGGCGAGTGATGCATGTGCGCCCCGCCCCTCAGCACACTGCGCACCTTACAGCTGCAACCAGGCGAGTGAAGCATGCACGGCCCCGCCCCTGGGCACACTGCGCACCTTACAGCTGCAACCAGGCGAGTGAAGCATTCACGGCCCCGCCCCTCAGCACACTGCGCACCTTACAGCTGCAACCAGGCGAGTGATGCATGTGCGCCCCGCCCCCTGCACGCTGAGCACCTTACAGCTGCCATTGGGCGCACGGCACCTGATTGCACTCTAAAGGGTGCCGCACGGCCCCTGGGCGCACTGCGCCTGATGGCACCTCTAAGGGGCACCGAGTGGACCCTGGCCCCATGCGCACAGTGCCCGATTGCAGTTCTACGGAGCGCCACATGGTACCCGATTGCAGTTCTACGGGGCGCCACGCGGTGCCCGATTGCAGTTCTACGGGGCGCTGCACAGCCAGGTGCGCAGTGCCCCTTACAGCTGCCATCGGGCACCCACCATAGGTTGGAGCCTTGGGCAGCTGCCCAGCTCGCCCCCCCCTTAATCCGGCCCTGTTTCGGGGAGCCCTGTGTACCTTGTTCTATGAGGAATAAGGGCTCCTCTGAAAGAGGAGGCTGTTTCGCCATCTGGCCAAATGATGGGAAAGCCTCTTCTGAAAAAGCAATTGGAAAAAGCTTTTTCCAAAAAAAGGCTCTAATGTATCTACCATGTGCAGAGGTTCAGAAAGTCTGGGCGGTTTCCACTGAGGACATTAGTCAGGCTGGGGCAGACAGGTCCAGTTCCAGCAGCAAGGACAAGCCGATGCTGCCCTGAGAGAGAGGGTCCATTCTGGCTGCATGAAATGAAGGAACCCATTGAATGCCCCCAAACCAGAACATTTCAGAGTTCCTGACCCTCAGCCAGTGCTCACTCCTCCCATGCCTTCCGTGCCCTGTGCCCCGCCTGCTACCACAGTAACCTCAGTAGGTGTGCTCTGTAGCACCGAGGACGTTAATCCCAGGCTAAACCGGAACAGAACCAGGCAGTGACTCGTCTCTTCCAGTTCCAGTCCTTGTCGAGATGTCACAACCAATGAGACTCTCAGCTCCATAGAACCTACTCTCCACTCTCACCTCCTCCATCTTCTGTGCCCCCTGCCCCTCAGTATGCAGTGAGGGGCAAGCCCCAGGCTGCTTGACAGTGCAACAGCACCTGGTGCATCTAGCTGAGAAGGCCAGGTCTGCATTTGTGGAGCCCCCATACTCTGCTTACGGTGTCTGGGTGCAGCCTCCCCAGACTGCCCCACACCAGCAACCGCCCTCCTGCATTAACAGTTAAGTGAAGCTTCTTGCTGCAAGACCAGCCTGTGTTCTCTAGCCAGGCTGGGTGCTATTCCCTTCTCTGTCCCTCATCCCACCAGGGCTGGGTTACTTTGCACAGGCTCCGGCATCGGCTTCTAGCCCAGGCAACAGTGACTTTGTATTTCATTGACAAATGCTAATTGAACCCACCACCCTTCTGGGTGAGGTGCATGCAGCAGGCGTCAGCCTGTGCCGAGCCCCGAGCCCCTGCAGATGCCTCTCCAGAGGTGCACAGGGATGGTTCTCACTGTTTGCCCTGCCCTAGGAAGGATGCAGAAAAAGATGACTTGGGGTTGCCAGTTTGGGCAAATGTCTCCCGCTGTGGGGAAAGGATCCCGGAGTGGCCAGTGTCAGGGACCCTGCATCACTCATGGATGTGGGAAGACAGGGCTGCACTAGCATGTAAGAAGAGCGGGGGGGGGTGAAGCAGCTGCCCAAAGTGTGTCCCCGCTCTCCCAGGGGTCCACAGTGCTTGGCGGCATGAGCGCAGGCTTGGAAGGCCAGTTTATAAGACTGACCTTGCATGTTCACAGATGTTTATATTTTGTTCTGCATTTTATTCCCAATAAAAATGACTGATCATCTGAGACGGTGCGTTTTCTAGAACACATTTACCAGCTTGGGAAAGGATGTAAGGAGCATGGCTCTGCAGGCGCGTGAGGCAGGAAAGGTGAATCCTCCTGGTTCCCACTTCAGGCTCATTGCAGAGAGTGGAGTCTGCAGGTTATACATGCGGGTGCTGCTGCAAAAGAAACGTCTCCTGGCTGGCAGCACTGGGGCCATGTGGGGCAAGGCCGGGTGACAGGGTGGCTAAAGCACCCCAGGTCCCATCTCAGCCCACACTCCAGGAGCAATGCCGAGTTGTGGGACCAATGAGGGGCACCTTAGCCAAACAAATCATAGGAGGAGCAGCGACTCGAGCTGCAGCTTGGCACCCCCTTGCTTCCCTGCTCAAGAGCGTGTCAGTGGGACATCCCACCCTGGGCCTTGCTTCCCTGCTCAAGAGCCAGCACGAACTCTGGCAACATTGCCCCAGTTCCCAAACGGCTCCCGATGAGAGTCAGGACTGGGCAGCAAGCAGGGACCCAAGACAGGCCTCCCTTTCCGGGGTCCTATATCGCCATCTTATGGGCAGCCTCAGGCGCGCCATTGCCAGCTGTGTCTGCCAGGCGCCTGCACCCAGAAGAACCAGAGCCTGCTCTGGAGAGGTTACCATCAGCAAGCGCCGTGCTGCACACATCATGGCACATCCCTGGCAGGACAGCAGACCCAAACCCCTCCCAGTCCCAGGAGGAGGAGCCCAGCCAGACCCACAGCGGGAACCATATGGTTTGTTTCAGGCTCTTGGGGTATGTCTATCCGAACTAGCTGTACGCCTCGTGGAACAAGGTGTACAGCTAGTTCGGATAGGAAGCCTAATCCAAACTAGCTAGTCCATGCCACGTGTAGCCGCGCGGCATGGGGTCCGACCTAGCCGGCATTTAAAAATGGTGCCGGCCGGCTTTATGCAAATGAAGCCCGGGAAATTCAAATCCTGGGCTTCATTTGCAACTCCATATGACTACATTACCCCCCTAGTTCGAACTAGGGGGGTAGTGTAGACATACCCTTAGGGTATGTCTACACTACAGCACTATTGCGAATGAAGTTAATTAAGCTAATTCGAAATAACACATCTAGACACAAATCTATTTCGAAATAGCGTTTTGCTATTTCGAAATAGCACGCCCACACTGAGTGGACCCTGAACCGAAGTTAAGGCTGCCAGAACCAGTGCCGGCAGGGCATCAGGTTGGGACTTAGTGTGTGGGGCAGCTGCCTGAGGCTAACTGAGCTCTGTGCTTAAAGGGGCCCTACCCCCACCCCGGACAGACAGTCCTCAGGGTTCCCCGCTTGCTTGTCTACCTCGATGAGGGACAGCAAAGCAGTCCTGTCTTGGAGTGCCCTGAGTGCCCGCACTCGGGACACCACAGCACTCGGCCACATGGAGCCAGAGCTGCCCCTGGACACGCCAGTGCATCTCGTGGGGTCGTTGTCATCAGCCCGGCTGCACTTGCTGCAGGCTGCCATCTGGGGAGTCCATCGGGGGGCTGTCAGGATCCAGGAGGCCCTGAGGGAGAGCGTCCACCCCAAAGAGCCCTCAGAACCTTCCCTGTCCTCCCCACCGGGGGCTCGTGCCCCATTCCTCCCTCACGTCCTTCCACTTACCCCTCGTTAGCCCCCTTCCTGATGTCAAATAAAAGACAGGTATGTTCAAAAATAGAAACTGGGTTTATTGAACAAAACTGGGGGGGAGGGATGAACCTCTGGGGAGACTGGGAAAAGGAGGTGGGGGAGGGGAAGAGAGAGGATGGAAGAGGGGAAGGGGAAACCTGGGAGGAGGGAGCTGGAAGGGGGAAGCAAGGGGAAGAAGGGGGAGGGGAAGCTCAGGGCTCAGGGTTGGGGGTCGCGCTGGACGAACCTGACTTTCATGCTAACCTGCTCCTGGGTTCGCATGTGGCCTTTGGTGGCCAGGCTGGCAGCTCTCCTGCCATAGACGGCTGCATTCCTCTATCTAGTGCGGAGATCATGGATGTTGGGGGCATCCCCCCCAAACCTGAAGAAGGTTCATGATCTCCACCCTGGACCAGGAAGGCACCCGCCTTCTCCAGCCCGTCAGGCTCCTGGGAGCTGGCACATTGCTCCTGGGGAGTGGTGGAGGGCTGGCTGGCTCATGTTTTGGGGCCACTGAGTCTGCTGGCTCTGGGCTGGCAGGCTTGGAGCTGGCACAGGACCTGTGGCCAGGGTCTACCCCTTTAATGGCTCCGGGGTTGGGGGAGAGAAGAGTAAGGTTTCCTGGTTGTGCCCAGAGTGGCCACCAGGGCTCCCTGGGAAGGGCTGGAGGCCCCCTATTTCTGCACAGCACTTAATTCCAAATAGCTCTTTCCAATTTGACGTTACTCCTTGTAGAATGAGGTTTCCCAAATTTGAAATCAGGGCTCCACTATTTCGAATTTATTTTGAAATAGCGGTTTGCCTGTGTAGACCCAATTAAAGTTAATTCAAAATAACTGCTGTTATTTCAAATGAACTGTGTAGTGTAGACAGACCCTTAGTGACATTTTAACAGCTTCATAAGCATCACAATCTGGAGCCAATGGCTGTGGGGCAGACAGGGCTGCAGGGCACAGGACACAGTGGGGGCTCTGGGTGGGAGCAAAGTCTGACCCAGCGAGGAGCATTAGGCAGGAAGCAGGATGCGTGGGGCACAGGACACAGACAGATGGGGGAGAGGGAGGAGTCCATACAACATGCTCCCCTGAGCTTTCGACTGTCCCCTCTGGGGACTAGTTTGTGCTCACAGGAGGGTGACATCAGAGCCAGCTTGGGGGGGGGGGCAAGATAGAGAGAGGAAGGAGTGTGGGCACCCTCTTCCCCCACCACAAAACGTAGCAATGCCCTCTCCTGACCCATGCCTATACCACTGCCAGCACGCTGTGTGGGAGCCAAGAGCAGCGCAGACCAGCACTGGGCAGAGAGAACCAGGGAAGGTTCAGATACCTCCAGCACCAAGCAACATGCAGCTCTACCGCTAAACCCGTCAGGAGCAACAGTCGCCTGGGCAGCATCCTGAGAACTGATGTAACCTGACTCTCGCTCTCTTGCATGAGCTAACAGTGACCGCATCAGCCACAACTAGCCAACTGTTCTATAGTTAACTCCCCATGTCACCCACAAGCCACCGTGCCTGTGTCAGCACATTTCCTCTCCCGCGGTTCAAACCTGTTAGTGCAGGACCAAGGCAGGAGTGGGGGGAAGGGAGAGGACAGGGCTGCCACTCCCCCTTCTCCTCAGGGCTATGCTGCGACACAGGAACTAGTGGGGGCTGGGAGGACAGCAGCACAGAGTCGTGCCTGCCGTTAATAGCAATTTAGGACAGCGCAGAGAAGTAGCAGCCCATCTAGTCAGGGGTCCGCACTTCGGCGAGAGGCCAGAGGATGGGCTGTACGTCTGGGACATCGCAGCATTGGGACACGATGGGTATGTCTAGACGACAGGCTTTTGTAGACAGATACTGTCGACAAAGAGCGTCTAGACTACAGCCAGTTGTCGGCGAAGCGGCTCGCCTTGCCGACATGACAGTGTAGGTGCAAAGGACAGTGTAAATGCAATAACGCCTGTCAACAAAAAGCGTTATTCCTCGGAGAATGAGGTTTACAGCCGTTGACAACGCTGCTGAGTTCTGTTCATGTTATGTCGACAGAACTCAGCGGCAGTGTAGACGAAGGCCTAGTTTTGTTGACAAAACCCTGTAGTCTAGGCACACCCTATGGGAGCACAAGTCTAGCATTGCCCAGCAGGCTACATGGGGCATGGAAATGCTGAGAATGGTGCCCAGTCCTCACCACTGCTCGCTCCCTCAGCGTAAGGAACAACACTGTGATGACTTGTCTACCCGAGAAGCATTCCAAGCGAACCCATCCTGCCCATCTGTCAGCAGCACCATCGACCAACAGCCTCCCACCTCGCCAATGGGGACCCTTCCCAAACACCCTGAGGGGCTCCAAACACACCAGACACGTGGGCAGCATCCCCCCCAGGGCTCTCCTGACGTTCCCTGCACGACCCACTGACACGTCAGCAGCATCCCCCCTCCCCCAAGGGACCCTTCCCTCTGAACTCAGCATGTCCGCAAAGGTACGCAAGCAGCATTGCCCCCGGGCCCTCCCACCAATCCCAGCATGTCCCACTGCCACGTGATAAACATCCCAGCCAGGGCCCCTTCCACCAATCCCAGCATGTCCCACTGCCACGTGAGAAACATCCCGCCCCGGGCCCTTCCCACCAATCCCAGCATGTCCCACTGCCACGTGAGATACATCCCACCCTGGGCCCCTTCCACCAATCCCAGCATGTCCCACTGCCACGTGAGAAACATCCCACCCTGGGCCATTCCACCAATCCCAGCATGTCCCACTGCCACGTGAGATACATCCCACCCCGGACCCTTCCCACCAATCCCAGCATGTTCCACGGCCACGTGAGAAACATCCCACCCTGGGCCCTTCCCACCAATCCCAGCATGTCCCACTGCCACGTGAGAAACATCCCACCCTGGGCCCCTTCCACCAATCCCAGCATGTCCCACTGCCACGTGAGAAACATCCCATCCTGGGCCCCTTCCACCAATCCCAGCATGTCCCACTGCCACGTGAGATACATCCCACCCTGGGCCCTTCCCACTAATCCCAGCACGTCCCACTGTCACGTGAGAAACATTCCACCCTGGGCCCCTTCCACCAATCCCAGCATGCCCCACTGCAACATGAGATACATCCCACCCTGGGCCCTTCCCACTAATCCCAGCACGTCCCACTGTCACGTGAGAAACATTCCACCCTGGGCCCCTTCCACCAATTCCAGCATGTCCCACTGCCATGTGAGAAACATCCCACCCTGGGCCCCTTCCACCAATCCCAGCATGTCCCACTGCCACGTGAGATACATCCCACCCTGGGCCCTTCCCACCAATCCCAGCATGTCCCACTGCCACGTGAGAAACATCCCGCCGCGGGCCCTTCCCACCAATCCCAGCATGTCCCACTGCCACGTGATAAACATCCCACCCTCGGCCCCTTCCACCAATCCCAGCATGTCCCACTGCCACGTGAGAAACATCCCACCCTGGGCCCTTCCACCAATCCCAGCATGTCCCACTGCCACGTGAGATACATCCCACTGTGGGCCCTTCCCACCAATCCCAGCATGTCCCACTGCCATATGAGAAACATCCCACCCTGGGCCCTTCCACCAATCCCAGCATGTCCCACTGGCACGTGAGATACATCCCACCCTGGGCGCCTTCCACCAATCCCAGCATGTCCCACTGCCACGTGAGATACATCCCACCCTGGGCCCTTCCCACCAATCCCAGCATGACCCACTGCCACGTGAGAAACATCCCACCCTGGGACCCTTCCACCAATCCCAGCATGTCCCACTGGCACGTGAGATACATCCCACCCTGGGCCCCTTCCACCAATCCCAGCATGTCCCACTGCCACGTGAGATACATCCCACCCCGGACCCTTCCCACCAATCCCAGCATGTCCCACTGCCACGTGATAAACATCCCAGCCAGGGCCCCTTCCACCAATCCCAGCATGTCCCACTGCCACGTGAGAAACATCCCGCCCCGGGCCCTTCCCACCAATCCCATCGTCGGGGGACGGTGACCAAAACCCTGAGGGGAGTGGGAAAGTCAGATACCGGGAAGAAATGCATAGAGCAAGGAGCGAGAAAGGAGGACCCCAGTTTCGAATGGAGAAGATAGTGCAATCAACTGGTTACCTGAAGTGTTTGTACACTAATGCGAGAAGCCTGGGCAACAAGCAGGAAGAACTGGAGGCCCTGGCCCAGGCCAAGAAATATGATTTAATTGGGATAACAGAGACTTGGTGGGATGACTCGCATGACTGGAGCGCTGTCATGGAAGGGTATAGATTGTTCAGGAAGAATAGGCAGGGGAGAAAAGGAGGAGGAGTTGCACTATATGTAAGAGAGCACTATGATTGCTCTGAACTCCAGTATAAAGAGGGAGAAAAACTTGTTGAAAGTCTATGGGTCAGGTTTAAAGGAGCAAACAGCAGTGATGTTGTGGTTGGTGTCTGCTACAGGCCACCGAACCAGGTGGATGAGGTAGATGAGGCTTTCTTCGAACAACTGAGCGAAGCTTCCAGATCGCAGGCCCTGGTTCTCATGGGGGACTTTAATCACCCTGACATCTGTTGGGAAACCAATACGGCAGTACACAGGCAATCCAGGAAGTTTTTGGAGAATGTTGGGGATAACTTCTTGGTACAAGTGCTGAAGGATCCGACCAGGGGCCGTGCACAGCTTGACCTTCTCCTCACAAACAGGGAGGAACTAATAGGGGACGTAGAGGTGGGTGACAACCTGGGAAGCAGTGATCATGAGATGGTAGATTTCAGGATCCTGACCAAAGGAAGAAAAGAGAGTAGTAAAATACACACCTTGGACTTCAAAAAAGCAGATTTTGACTCCCTCAGAGATCTGATGGAAAGAATCCCCTGGGATGTTAACATGAAGGGGAAAGGAGTCCAGGACAGCTGGCAGTATTTTAAAGAAGCCTTATTGAAGGCACAGAAAGAAACCATCCCGACACGTAGCAAGAGAGGCAAACCTGGTAGGAGACCGGATTGGCTTACAGGGGAAATCCTTGGTGTACTTAAGCACAAAAAGGAAGCTTACAGAAAGTGGAAACTTGGACAAATGACTAGGGAGGAGCTTAAATGTATAGTTCGAGAATGCCGGGGGGTTATCAGGAAGGCGAAAGCGCAAATGGAGTTGCGACTGGCTAAGGATGTGAAGGATAACAAGAAAGGTTTCTACAGGCATGTCAACAAAAAGAAGGTGATCAGAGAGGGTGTGCAGTCCCTAATGGATGAAGGAGGTAACCTAGTGACAGAGGATGTGGGGAAAGCTGAAGTACTCAATGCTTTCTTTGCCTCTGTATTCACGGACAAGGTCGGCTCCTGGACTCCTGTGCTAAGCGACGCAAGATGGGAAGAAGATGGACAGCCCTTGGTGGGTAAAGAACAGGTTAGGAACTATTTAGAAAAACTAAACGTACACAAATCCATGGGTCCAGACTTAATGCACCCAAGGGTACTGAAGGAGTTGGCAAATGTCATTGAGGAGCCTTTGGCCATTATCTTTGAAAAATCGTGGAGATCGGGCGAAATCCCGGATGATTGGAAAAAGGCAAATGTAGTGCCCATCTTCAAAAAAGGGAAGAAGGACGATCCAGGGAACTATAGGCTGGTCAGTCTTACCTCGGTTCCTGGAAAAATCATGGAAGGGATCCTAAAGGAATCCATTTTGAGACACTTGAATGAGAGGAAAGTGATCAGGAATAGTCAGCATGGATTCACAAAGGGCAAGTCGTGCTTGACCAATCTGATTAGCTTCTATGATGAGGTAACTGGCTCAGTGGACATGGGAAAGTCAGTGGATGTTATATACCTTGACTTTAGCAAGGCTTTTGATATGGTCTCCCACAATATTCTTGCCAGCAAGTTAAGGGAATGCGGATTGGATAAATGGACGGTAAGATGGATAGAAAGATGGCTAGAAGGCCGGGCCCAGCGGGTAGTGATCAACGGTTCAATGTCAGGATGGCGGTCGGTTTCTAGTGGAGTGCCCCAAGGTTCGGTTCTAGGACCGGTTTTGTTCAATATCTTTATTAATGACCTGGATGAGGGGATAGATTGCACCCTCAGCAAGTTTGCAGATGACACTAAGCTAGGGGGAGAGGTAGATACGCTTAAGGGCAGAGATAGGGTCCAGAGTGACTTAGACAAATTGGAGGATTGGGCCACTAGAAATCTCATGAGATTCAACAAAGACAAGTGTAGAGTCCTGCACTTAGGACGGAAGAATCCCAAGCATAGTTACAGGCTGGGGACCAACCAGTTAAGTAGTAGTTCTGCAGAAAAGGACCTGGGGGTTACAGTGGATGAGAAGCTAGATATGAGTCAACAGTGTGCCCTTGTAGCCAAGAAGGCTAATGGCATATTAGGATGCATTAAGAGGAGCATTGCCAGCAGATCCAGAGATGTCATTATTCCCCTTTATTCGGCTTTGGTGAGGCCACATCTGGAGTACTGTGTCCAGTTCTGGGCCCCCCACTACAAAAAGGATGCGGACGCATTGGAGAGGGTCCAGCGGAGGGCAACCAAAATGATTAGGGGTCTGGAGCATATGACCTACGAGGAGAGGCTGAGGGACTTGGGTCTGTTTAGTCTGCAGAAGCGAAGAGTGAGGGGGGACTTGATAGCAGCCTTCAACTTCCTGAAGGGAGGTTCCAAAGAGGATGGAGAGAGGCTGTTCTCAGTAGTGACAGATGGCAGAACAAGGAGCAATGGTCTCAAGTTGTGGTGGGAGAGGTCCAGATTGGATATTAGGAAAAACTATTTTACTAGGAGGGTAGTGAAGCATTGGAATGGGTTCCCTAGGGAAGTAGTGGAGTCTCCATCCCTAGAGGTGTTTAAGTCTCGGCTTGACAAAGCCCTGGCCGGGTTGATTTAGATGGGATTGGTCCTGCCTAGAGCGGAGGGCTGGACTTGACGACCTTCTGAGGTCTCTTCCAGTTCTGATTCTATGATAAGGGGATGGTTGGATGAAATAACATGATCTTGGTAACTAATTGACCATTCATTTCCAGTTGGAAATAGGTCAATGGAGGGATGATAGGAGTTGCTATAGGGAACTTTCTGGGTGTCTGGCTGGTGAGTCTTGCCCACATGCTCAGGGTTTAGCTGATCGCCATATTTGGGGTCAGGAAGGAATTTTCCTCCAGGGTAGATTGGCAGAGGCCCTGGAGGTTTTTCGCCTTCCTCTGTAGCATTGGGCACAGATCACAGCTGAAGGACTCTCTGCATGTTGGGGCCTTCAAAGTATTGGAAGGCTTCAATATCTGAGACATAGGTGAGAGGATTATTCTAAGAGGGGTGGGTGAGATTCTGTGGCCTGCACTGTGCAGGGGGTCAGACTAGATGATCATAATGGTCCCTTCTGACCTTAAAGTCTATGAGTCTATGAGTCTATGAGAATCCCAGCATGTCCCACTGCCACGTGAGACACATCCCACCCTGGGCCCCTTCCACCAATCCCAGCATGTCCCACTGCCACATGAGAAACATCCCACCCTGGGCCCTTCCACCAATCCCAGCATGTCCCACTGCCACGTGAGATACATCCCACCCCGGACCCTTCCCACCAATCCCAGCATGTCCCACGGCCACGTGAGAAACATCCCACTCTGGGCCCCTTCCACCAATCCCAGCATGTCCCACTGCCACGTGAGAAACATCCCGCCGCGGGCCCTTCCCACCAATCCCAGCATGTCCCACTGCCATGTGAGAAACATCCCACCCTGGGCCCCTTCCACCAATCCCAGCATGTCCCACTGCCACGTGAGAAACATCCCACCCTGGGCCCCTTCCACCAATCCCAGCATGTCCCACTGCCACGTGAGAAACATCCCACCCTGGGCCCCTTCCACCAATCCCAGCATGTCCCACTGCCACGTGTGATACATCCCACCCTGGGCCCTTCCCACTAATCCCAGCATGTCCCACTGTTACGTGAGAAACATCCCACCCTGGGCCCCTTCCCACCAATCCCAACATGTCCCACTGCCACGTGAGAAACATCCCACCCTGGGCCCTTTCACCAATCCCAGCATGTCCCACTGCCACGTGAGAAATATCCCACCCTGGGCCCCTTCCACCAATCCCAGCATGTCCCACTGCCACGTGAGAAACATGCCACCCTGAGCCCCTTCCACCAATCCCAGCATGTCCCACTGCCACGTGAGAAACATCCCACCCTGAGCCCCTTCCACCAATCCCAGCATGTCCCACTGGCACGTGAGATACATCCCACCCTGGGCCCTTCCCACCAATCCCAGGATGTCCCACTGCCACGTGAGAAACGTCCCACCCTGGGCCCCTTCCACCAGTCCCAGCATGTCCCACTGCCACGTGAGATACATCCCACTCTGGGCCCTTCCCAACAATCCCAGTAAGTCCCACTGCCACGTGAGAAACATCCCACCCTGCGCCCTTCCACCAATCCCAGCATGTCCCACTGCCACGTGAGAAACATCCCGCCCCGGGCCCTTCCCACCAATCCCAGCATGTCCCGCTGCCACGTGAGAAACATCCCACCCTGGGCCCTTTCACCAATCCCAGCATGTCCCACTGCCACGTGAGAAACATCCCACCCTGGGCCCTTCCCACCAATCCCAGCATGTCCCACTGCCACGTGAGAAACATCCCACCCTGGGACCCTTCCACCAATCCCAGCATGTCCCACTGCCACGTGAGATCCGTCCCACCCTGGACCTCTTCCACCAATCCCAGCATGTCCCACCGCCACGTGAGAAACATCCCATCCTGGGCCCCTTCCACCAAGCCCAGCATGTCCCACTGCCACGTGAGATACATCCCACCCTGGGCCCTTCCCACCAATCCCAGCATGTCCCACTGCCACGTGAGAAACATCCCACCCTGGGACCCTTCCACCAATCCCAGCATGTCCCACTGCCACGTGAGATCCGTCCCACCCTGGACCTCTTCCACCAATCCCAGCATGTCCCACCGCCACGTGAGAAACATCCCATCCTGGGCCCCTTCCACCAAGCCCAGCATGTCCCACTGCCACGTGAGATACATCCCACCCTGGGCCCCTTCCACCAATCCCAGCATGTCCCACTGCCACATGAGAAACATCCCACCCTGGGCCCTTCCCACCAATCCCAGCATGTCCCACTGCCACGTGAGAAACATCCCACCCTGGGCCCCTTCCACCAATCCCAGCATGTCCCACTGCCACGTGAGAAACATCTCACCCTGGGCCCCTTCCCACCAATCCCAGCATGTCCCACTGCCACGTGAGAAACATCCCACCCTGGGCCCTTCCCACCAATCCCAGCATGTCCCACTGCCACGTGAGAAACATCCCATCCTGGGCCCTTCCCACCAATCCCAGCATGTCCCACTGCCACATGAGAAACATCCCACCCTGGGCCCTTCCCACCAATCCCAGCATGTCCCACTGCCACGTGAGAAACATCCCACCCTGGGCCCCTTCCACCAATCCCAGCATGTTCCACTGCCACGTGAGAAACATCTCACCCTGGGCCCCTTCCCACCAATCCCAGCATGTCCCACTGCCACGTGAGAAACATCCCACCCTGGGCCCTTCCCACCAATCCCAGCATGTCCCACTGCCACGTGAGAAACATCCCATCCTGGGCCCTTCCCATCAATCCCAGCATGTCCCACTGCCACGTGAGAAACATCCCACCCTGGGCCCTTCCCACCAATCCCAGCATGTCCCACTGCCACGTGAGAAACATCCCATCCTGGGCCCTTCCCATCAATCCCAGGTCTTCCCACTGACACCTGAGCAGCATCCCAACCTGGGCCCTTCCCACCAATCCCAGCATGTCCCCACTGACACGTGAGCAGCATCCCCCCGTGGCCCTTCCCACCAATCCCAGCTCTGGCGGCACATCAGGTGTCCCCCAGTCCTGCACCCTGTCTGCAGCAAGATGAGACTTTGCTAGCCAGTAGACTAGAGAGGGTTCACTGCTTCTCCCGTATGCAGCACAGAATAGACGTGGTGTCGACATAAGGAGTCAGGGGCTGGCAGCCCCAGACCCCTCAAGGTAGGGGTCCCCTGAACCCTCAGTACTCAGCTTGGTCTCTTTTCTTCATGTTTTCCCAGCCAAGACTGCCTCTCCCAAAAGCACCGAACACACATCCCCCAGGTAGCCACACCCCTTCCTTTGTTCAGGTGAGAAGCCCTGGCCGGCCACTGTCTACATGCTGGAGCTGAGGGGTGCCCCCCCGCTGGGCAGTGCTCACAGACACAGGCTGGTGGGGGTCACCCACAGCCCAAGCATAGCGCCCAGCGAGTGGACAGCACCCACTGCATCTCATCTCTTCCCCCTCCGAGAGTGAACTGAGCAGGGCCACTCTGCCTGTGGCCTGGGGAAGTTTGGGCACCCCCACTATGGGACAGCGCATCGGCGATGATGGTGGCACTCCCCTTGACGTGGGTCACTTCCATGTCGTAGTCCTGCAGGAGCAGGTTCCATCTCAGCAGCTTGGCGTCGGTCCCCTTCATCTGGTGCAGCCAGGTCAGGGGGCAGTGGTCGGTGAACACCGTGAAACGCCGGCCAAACAGGTACGGCTGCAGCTTTTGAAGGGCCCACCCCGTCACCAGGTGTCCTTCTCTATGGCTGCGTAGCTCCGCTCCTGGGCAGCAGCTTCCTCCTCAGGTACATGATGGGGTGTCGCTCCCCCTTCTCGTCCACCTGCATCAGCACCGCTCCCAGCCCGGTGTCCGAGGCATCGGCAAACACTATCAAGGGTTTGCAAAGTCTAGCTTTACCAGCACTGGGGCCTTGACCAGGGCCTCCTTCAGTGCACAGAGAGCCCCCTGGCACTGCTCCATCCAGACCACCCTGTCTGGCCTCCCCTTCCTGCACAGCTCTGTGATCAGGGCAGCGATGGAGCTGAAGTTGGGCACAAACCTCCAGTAGTACCCCGCCATCCCAATGAAAGCCTGGACCTGCTTCTTGGTCAGGGAAACAGGCCAGTCCCGGATGGCCTCCACCTTAGCCTTGGCATCAGGTAGGCATTGGACACCGTGATGGTGTTGAGCTTCCCATAGTCCACGCAGAACCAGATTGACCTGTCCTTGGAGACCAGAACTACTGGAGAGACCCAGGGGCTGGCCGACGGCCTGATCACCCCTAGTGCCAGCATGTCCCGGCCCTCTCTCTCCAGGTCCTGGGCCATCTTCCCCATGACTCTGAATGGGGAGCAGCGCTCCAGGGGGTGAGAGCCCGTCTCTACCCAGTGGACAGCCAGGTTGGTGAGACCAGGCTTGTTGGAGAACAGCTGCTGGCGGGAGCGTAGCACCTCTCGGATCTCAGCCTGCTGGGCCGGGGTGAGCTGGTCTGAGAGGGGAATTGACTCCAGCAAAGAGTCTGCTCCAGTCCCAGGGAACAGGCCTACTAGGCCTCCCCCCTGCTCCTCCCAGGGCTTATACATGGCCAGCACCAAGTTCTCCCTGTCCCAGTACAGCTTCATCATGTTAACAGGATACACCCGCTGGCCGCGCATCCGGCCCGTCAGCTCCACCACGTAGTTCACCTCGTTCAGCTGCTTAACCACCTTGAAGACGCTGTCCCAGGCTGCTTGCAGCTTGTTCTTCCGCACGGGGATTAGGACCATCACCTGGTCCCCGGTAGCATTGGCACAGGCCCGTGCATTGCTGTCATACCACAACTTCTGCTTCCTCTGGGCCCTGCTCAGGTTCTCTCTGGCCAAACCCGTGAGCTCAGTGAGTCTTTCCTGGAAAGCCAGGATGTATTCCACCACCGACTCACCCTCCGGGTAGGCCTCCCCCTCCTACTCATTTCTCAGCAGGTCCAGGAATCCCCTCACCCGCCTCCCGTACATCAGCTCGAACGGGGAGAACCCCATGGACTCCTGGGGCACCTCCCTGTATGTAAACAGCAGGTGGAGTAGGAACTTGTCCCAGTCCTGCGGGTGTTTGTGCATAAAGGTCCTTAGCATCTGCTTCAGAGTCCCATTGAACCACTCCACCAACCCATTGGACGGGGTGATACGCCGAGGCCCAGGTGTGCTGGACCACGCACTTCCCCACAAGCACCGGAGCGGGGCTGACATGAAGTTGGATCCCTGATCTGGGAGGACTCCGGGGGGAACCCCACCCTGCTGAAAATGATCAGCAGTGCATGTCACCATGTCCTCTTCAAGAGAGGGCAGAGCCATGGCCTCAGGGTAGCGGGTGGCGAAATCCGCCACCACCAGGATGTATTTCTTCCCCATCCGGGTCGCTCTGCTGAAGGGTCCCACCATATCCATCGCCACCTTCTGGAAAGGCTCCTTTATAATGAGTTGGGGCCTCTAAACAGCTATCCTATCTTGGGCCTTCCCCACCCTCTGCCAAGAGTCACAGACCCAGCAGTACCGCTGCATGGCCGCAAATATCCCCGGCCATCCGGGGTCCTTCCTGCTGATCCCAGCACATTCCACTGACACGTGAGCAGCATCCCCCCCCCCCCCGGGCCCTTTCCACCAATCCCACCAAATACCATTGACGTGTAAGTGGCATCCCCCCGGGGCCCTTCCCACCGATCCCAGCATGTCCCCAATGACACATGAGCAGCATCCCCCCCGGGGCCCTTCCCACCGATCCCAGCATGTCCCCAATGACACATGAGCAGCATCCCCCCTGGGGCCCTTCCCACCGATCCCAGCATGTCCCCAATGACACATGAGCAGCATCCCCCCCAGGCCCTTCCTGCCATTCCCTTCACATCCCACTAGTACGTGAGCAGCATCCCCCCCGGGGCCCTTCCCATGGATCTCAGCACGTCCCAATGACACACGAGGGATGGTCTGGACCAGTGGTCCCCAACACGGTGCCTGCAGGCGCCATAGTGCCCACCGGGCCATTTATGTGCACCTGCGGAGCAATCTGGGCTGGCCCCGCCTCTGGGCGTACAGAACGTGCCAGCCCCGGGCGCATGGGTGGCCCCTGCCCCGGGTGCGTGGCACATGCTGGTGCCGGCCCCGGGCACGCGGCGCATGCTTGGCCCCGCCCCCAAGCACGTGGCCCATGAGCGGCCCCGCCCTCATACGCACAGCGTGTGAGCGGCCCCGCCCCCAGGCGCCCGGCAGCCCCAAAACGTTGGGGACCACTGGTCTGGACAGTGCTTGGTCCTGCCATGAGGGCAGGGGACTGGACTCAATGACTCTCGAGGTCCCTTCTAGTCCTAGTGTTCTATGAACAGTGTCTCCCCACCAATCCCAGCACGTCCCACTGACACGTGAGCGGCATCTTCCCCTGGGCCCTTCCCACCGATCGCAGCACATCCGCAAGGATATGTGAGCAGCATCCCCCCCGGGGCCCTTCCCACCGATCCCGACACGTCACGCTGACACGTGAGCAGCATCCCGCCCTGGGCCCTTCCTGCCATTCCCTTCATGTCCCAATAGCGCAGGAGTAGCATCCTGCCCTGGACCCTTCCCACTGATCCCAGCACATCCCCAAGGATATGTGAGCAGCATCCCCCCGGGGCCCTTCCCACCGATCCCAGCACATCCCCAAGGATACGTGGGCAGCATCCCCCCCGGGCCCTTCCCACCGATCCCAGCACATCCCCAAGGATATGTGAGCAGCATCCCCCCCGGGCCCTTCCCACCGATCCCAGCACATCCCCAAGGATATGTGAGCAGCATCCCCCCGGGGCCCTTCCCACCGATCCCAGCACATCCCCAAGGATACGTGGGCAGCATCCCCCCCGGGCCCTTCCCACCGATCCCAGCACATCCCCAAGGATATGTGAGCAGCATCCCCCCGGGGCCCTTCCCACCGATCCCAGCACATCCCCAAGGATACGTGGGCAGCATCCCCCCCGGGCCCTTCCCACTGATCCCAGCACATCCCCAAGGATACGTGGGCAGCATCCCCCCCGGGCCCTTCCCACCGATCCCAGCCTATCCCCAAGGATACGTGGGCAGCATCCCCCCCGGGCCCTTCCCACCGATCCCAGCACATCCCCAAGGATATGTGAGCAGCATCCCCCCGGGGCCCTTCCCACCGATCCCAGCACATCCCCAAGGATACGTGGGCAGCATCCCCCCGGGGCCCTTCCCACCGATCCCAGCACATCCCCAAGGATACGTGGGCAGCATCCCCCCCGGGCCCTTCCCACCGATCCCAGCACATCCCCACTGACAGGTGAGCAGAATCTCCTCCTGGGCCTTTCCAGTATATCATCAGGAACTTCCCCACAGCATCCCTATGGGTCTTGTTTGCTTAACACAACTCATCCATCATGGTCTCTTTGCACTGACTCCAGCACACTGACGAAAATACAGAAGTGGCCCTCCTGCCAATCCTTGTGATATGGTCTAGTAACAATGTTCACATGCACAAACCTTTGCAAGCCCTTTGGGGGAAGGGCTTTCTCTGTGTCCATGCAGCTCCCAGCATAACAGGACCCCAATGTGTGCTGGGGTTGCCCAGCAGTCTGTGCAGTGACCAGTGTCTGCTTTTGCACTGCACCTGGTACAATGGGCACCCCATATCACCAGGGTTTGTGCAAATCCCAGCCCCATCCAATTTCAGCATCTCTATAGTGCTGCCCAATGCAGTGGGGCCGCCTGTCAATGTGGCTTAGTGTTCAGGCTGGCCCTTTGGACAGTTGCACTGACACACACGTGAGTGCTGCTGTTACAGCCGGGGCTCAGGAATTCCTGCTAGAGGCCTCTGCAAATCCTGTTTTGGAACCTGCTCCCTTGCTACTAAATCAACAACAGCAGGGTCCAGTCTTCCCTTAGGTGCCTTATAGACAACGGTGTGGCCCACGCCCACAGCTCCACAGCCTTGCAATGGAGGCATCTGCCCCATTCAGAGAGGAAAACAAGCAGCTGCTGGCAGCATCTCAGAGCCGCACAGCATCTGCAATCACAGCTGCACCTCCCACTGCCTGCAGTGCAGCCGGGTCCCCCGAGTGCATGAAATGCACATGGGGCTGCTTCTCATTCGACCCTGTTGTCAACGCCTGCCACCTTTGAGGACAGCCTCTCCCATTAAAGCTCCCCGATCTCTCTCCCCTTCCCCATCAGTCTTATTCCTCACACCGCCACCTTACTTCCAGCTTTCTTCATTAGGACACGCATGGGGCAGCCAGGATCAACCTCACCCATATGTATTGCAGCCAAAAATAGAGACATATTAGCCACGCCCCTGATCCCATTAGCCATGCCCCAACTCCTTTGGCCCCGCCCATCTGAAGTAACACCCCTGGGGTATTTCTGGGGTCAAGATGGACACATGACCAGAAGTAAAGGGCATCGTGTGACCCCTCTAAGAACTCTTCCCACCATCCTCTACCAATAGGGTTGGGTTTGGGCCCCACAGGAGTCCCCCTGTGCATCTATACTGCAATTGCATTAACCCAGGGTCGGATCCAGACCTAGGGTCTCAGGACACTGTAGCTCTAGGGGTCCAGCCTCAAATCATAATGAGATCCAGGATCCAAAACCTATTACTTTGCAGTGTAGATGCAGCCCCATTTGACTCAGGGCCTGGGAATCATCCAGAACTATCTCACAACTTCATGGGACAACTTCCATAGTCCTCTTAACAGATGATGCTCCCCAGTTCCAATTAACTGGTAATTGGAGGGGGCTGGAGCAGCTCCCACCTGCTGCAGGCAGGACCCAGGAGCCCCACAGGCAGGGACTACACCAGTGTCCAGAGCAACCTCTCTCTGTGGGGAGTCCAGTCTGCTGTGGACAGGCTGCTCCTGCAGGGGCTGGGAGCCAGCGGCAGCCCCAGTGTGACCTAACATTAACCGGTCAACAGATAAATGGGAATTTACAACCCTAATGAGATGGACTGCAACTGCATTTTCTGAAGTTACTGCAAAACTGTCAGGTGTCCTCTGTTTCCACGAGCCGCAGTGACAATACTGAACTAACCATGCCAATTACCACATCACTAACCCTCCCCACCACGGCTGGAAAGGTCCCTTGCCCATGGAGATCAATGGGGCTGGGCTATTTCATATGTAAAGCTACTGAGAAATGTACATGTCAATACCATGATGGCAATGCCTATGTTATGTAAATACTACCAAATAATAACTTCCCACCCTGCTTACAAAGGGCCTGATCCAATTTAAACTTTAAGCCAGGATTGGGCCCAAAGCAATCTGTTGCTATTATGAAGATTCAGTTACCATTTAGTCACCCTTCAGATGTACAAGGGACAAGTCATGAAAACCGTCTCTGTAGAGAGACTACATCCTGCCTCACATCGCAGCTGAACACGCTGTTTAAATCATCAACTGCTTGATGGCTGGGCTCTCAGAAAGTCTGTCCATCATCTACACTGGAGTGACGCGGCGATTTCACTGCCCTGGTACTAGACCTGATCTCTGTGGGCTTTGTGGAGCAGCCGGGAACCGGGGCAGTCTCTCGGGGGGAGAGGTTGGGGGACCTCTATTTCAGTGGTTCTCACCTGGCTCAATGTAAACCTTTCTGTGGATCACCAGTTCTTAATGGAAACTCACCGTTAATTACACAATTACACCCAAGCCATTTTGCTAGTGGTGCAGCTGGGGAGAACGGTTTAATTTACATTATTAAACAGATTTTAACTTTCTCATCTTGGTTTATCAAACTTCATTTTAAATAAAGCAAAATACTAATTTTACGTCCAACCCAAAAGGTTTCAATGTTTTCTTTATGGCAGGGGTAGCAAAAAAACTCCTCCAAAAAAACCCAACCTCACTAATGTGGCCCCCAACTGAGATACCTCACTCCTCTGGCACTCCAGACCCATGGGGCAAGAGGAAAGGGCAGGTAGAACTGATGTTCAGGGCTTCCCATAGGCCGCATTTACTTTTCTGGGGTTCTGGAGTTCGTGGATTTTATGGACTCCTTTAGGTTCTGGGTAGGGACAAAAACGAGAGGTTCATTGTGTGGGACAGAGTGGCCAATGAGTGGGATAGAGATGGGGGTGCAGGATCTGGGAGGGAGGGAGGGAGGTTGCAGGAGCAGGCTGGGTGCAGGGTGTCTGGAAAGGTGAAGAGAGCAGGAGCAGGCTGGGTGCAGGGTGTCTGGCCAGGTGGAGGGAGCAGGAGCAGGCTGGGGGTAGGTGTCTGGCCAGGTGAAGAGAGCAGGAGCGGGCTGGGTGCAGGGTGTCTGGCCAGGTGGAGGGAGCAGGAGCGGGCTGGGTGCAGGGTGTCTGGCCAGGTGGAGGGAGCAGGAGCAGGCTGGGTGCAGGGTGTCTGGCCAGGTGAAGAGAGCAGGAGCAGGCTGGGTGCAGGGTGTCTGGCCAGGTGGAGGGAGCAGGAGCAGGCTGGGGGTAGGTGTCTGGCCAGGTGGAGGGAGCAGGAGCAGGCTGGGTGCAGGGTGTCTGGCCAGGTGAAGAGAGCAGGAGCAGGCTGGGTGCAGGGTGTCTGGCCAGGTGGAGGGAGCAGGAGCGGGCTGGGTGCAGGGTGTCTGGCCAGGTGGAGGGAGCAGGAGCAGGCTGGGGGTAGGTGTCTGGCCAGGTGGAGGGAGCAGGAGCAGGCTGGGTGCAGGGTGTCTGGCCAGGTGGAGGGAGCAGGAGCGGGCTGGGTGCAGGGTGTCTGGCCAGGTGGAGGGAGCAGGAGCGGGCTGGGTGCAGGGTGTCTGGCCAGGTGGAGGGAGCAGGAGCGGGCTGGGTGCAGGGTGTCTGGCCAGGTGGAGGGAGCAGGAGCAGGCTGGGGGTAGGTGTCTGGCCAGGTGGAGGGAGCAGGAGCAGGCTGGGTGCAGGGTGTCTGGCCAGGTGGAGGGAGCAGGAGCGGGCTGGGTGCAGGGTGTCTGGCCAGGTGGAGGGAGCAGGAGCAGGCTGGGGGTAGGTGTCTGGCCAGGTGGAGGGAGCAGGAGCAGGCTGGGTGCAGGGTGTCTGGCCAGGTGGAGGGAGCAGGAGCGGGCTGGGTGCAGGGTGTCTGGCCAGGTGGAGGGAGCAGGAGCGGGCTGGGTGCAGGGTGTCTGGCCAGGTGGAGGGAGCAGGAGCGGGCTGGGTGCAGGGTGTCTGGCCAGGTGGAGGGAGCAGGAGCAGGCTGGGTGCAGGGTGTCTGGCCAGGTGGAGGGAGCAGGAGCAGGCTGGGGGTAGGTGTCTGGCCAGGTGGAGGGAGCAGGAGCAGGCTGGGGGTAGGTGTCTGGCCAGGTGGAGGGAGCAGGAGCGGGCTGGGTGCAGGGTGTCTGGCCAGGTGGAGGGAGCAGGAGGAGGCTGGGTGCAGGGTGTCTGGCCAGGTGGAGAGAGCAGGAGCAGGCTGGGTGCAGGGTGTCTGGCAGGTGGAGGGAGCAGGAGCAGGCTGGGGGTAGGTGTCTGGCCAGGTGGAGGGAGCAGGAGCGGGCTGGGTGCAGGGTGTCTGGCCAGGTGGAGGGAGCAGGAGCAGGCTGGGTGCAGGGTGTCTGGCCAGGTGGAGGGAGCAGGAGCAGGCTGGGTGCAGGGAGTCTGGCCAGGTGGAGAGAGCAGGAGCAGGCTGGGTGCAGGGTGTCTGGCCAGGTGGAGAGAGCAGGAGCGGGCTGGGTGCAGGGTGTCTGGCCAGGTGAAGAGAGCAGGAGCGGGCTGGGTGCAGGGTGTCTGGCCAGGTGGAGGGAGCAGGAGCAGGCTGGGTGCAGGGTGTCTGGCCAGGTGAAGAGAGCAGGAGCAGGCTGGGTGCAGGGTGTCTGGCCAGGTGGAGGGAGCAGGAGCAGGCTGGGGGTAGGTGTCTGGCCAGGAGGGAGGGTACAGGAATAAGAGAGGGTGTCGGCGCAAACTGGGGTGCAGAATCTTGGCGAGGGCAATGAGAAGGACTGAGGTTCAAGGGTATGGGCATAAGGTGGGTCCACTTACCTAGTTTACACCCCTTTGCAGCATGGAAAGTTTCTGGAGAGAGAGCTGCCATTCCCCCAGCGGGGCGGAGAGGGAGAGGGTGTTCAGTTCTTTCCCTCCCACACATCAGGGCACCTGTGCACAAATTCCAGCTTCCTGCTCGGAGGCCCGGTGGGAGGTGACGGGGTAAGAGAGCCCTGACCCCTCCAGACCGGCTCCATGCAGGGGGCAGGGGAGAGAGAGGGACTGCACAGTGAGTGCACCTGTGGAGCCCGAGCTCACCTCGAGGGCATGGCAGCGCCCCATCTGGGCTCTGTGTGTCTCCACCAGAGCGCAGGCGGCAGCTCAAAAGCACAGAGGTCCGGGAGCAGCTCCTCGGTGCCTTTTGCCTCCGATTTGCCTGACATCGCCTTCCCCTCCCAGCAAAAACGGTGGCGGTCATCACCATAAGACAGGGGACCCGCATGACAGAGGCAGCCCCGTGGGGGAGGGGAGGGAGGAGGCCACGTGGCACGTGTTGGTGGGGCGGGGGAGGGGAGACTCGCCGGGTGGCACACTGGATGCGAGGAACTCTGGAAGCCCAAGGCAGGGAGCCACCTCTGTGCTCTCCGGGGAGAGTGGAGGAAGGGTGTTGCTGCGGGGATGCGTCTGAGCGCTCCAGCAGCTGGGAGCAGGGAAATACACGGTGACGCACTGAGCCATTTCTAGCTTGGTGCTTCCCTGCAGGGCTTTTGGGGCACGTTGCTGTTTGATGGGGACAGAGCATTTCAATTCGGAACTGGCCCGGATTTGCCATGACGGATAGTGTGACGCAGTGAGATTTTGTCCATTCTTACAGTCTCTGTCGACAGAGAGATGTAGATTAGGCACGTTGAAATTGCTAATGAAGCCGGGATTTACATGTCCCATACCTATTTAGCATAAACATGGCCACCGCTTTTTTCTAAATGGAGTTTTTTCCAAAAAACCCGGCAGTCTAGACACGGATCTGTAAAAAATAAAGCCTTTTCGACAGATCCTGTATTCCTCAAAAATGAGCTTTGTTAGCAATTTCAATGTGCTTGTCTTGCATCCCTCTGTCGACAAAGGGATGCAGTCTAGACACACCCTCTGTTGATACCTTCACTGTTTGCTTTGTTGTGTGTGTGTGTGATTCCTACTATCTTATGCTGCTCTGCAATGACTCCATGAGTGCGCCTCAGTTTCCCTGGGCACTGCAGCACTATCGGCATGAGGCGGAGGAGGCTGGGCAGGACTCACTGCAGAAGTAGGTTCAGTCTCTCATGTTGTGAAGACCAGGTGACAGCAAATAACACTTTGGGCCTGGAAGCAGGACAAAGCAGGAGGCAAGGCCGCCTGGGGGGCTGTGAGTGGGAGTTAGTTTTTCGGCAGGCTGGAGGAGAAGGGAGCCTCGCGGGCCTGGAGGGCGAGAGCGGGGGCTCAGATCTGGGACTCCGGGCCCCCTTTCCCCAAGATTGGCTGTACTGAATGCTCCTGGGTCCTGTAACAAGAAGTCTGAGCTACACTGTGTCCCTGTGAAGCGACCTGCCAGCTGCGTCACGTCTGGCTGCAGGTGGGGGTGCAAGGCCTGGTGACTCCCCCACACTCCGGGACTGGGGTGGCCAGGTGGCCAGGATTCACCCGGACAGTCCGGTATTTTTGCCTCCTGTCCGGTAAAAAAATCAGAGAATCCCGGACACCTCAAATGTTGGGGATTCTCTGAATTGTTCCCCAGCCAGGAGGCAAAAATGCCGGGCACCTGGCAACCCTCCAAACACTCCACCCCCCCCCCCCCAACACCTCCAGCCCCCCGACCCCGGCCCCCATGCTTACCTGGTTCCCCAAGGCTGCGGGTACAAAATGGCTGCTGGCCAAAAGACCATGGGGAATGCCTCCCCTGGGTCTTAGTGCTCAGCCGCTCCCTGTTCCTATCCCTGCACTTAAAGGGGTCATGCTCTTTTCATGCTCTTTGATTTTTATTTTTTTTTCTTGCTCAGCAACTTTGGTCTCCCCTGACTTTGTTTTTCCCTTCAACAGAATTTTTTCTGGGTGTTTTTTTTTTTTTTTTTGCGGGGGGGAGGGGTGTTCGGTATTTTTGTTTCAACCATCTGGCAACCCTATCTGTGACTGTGGTGGCAGTGGAGGGATGGACTGCACCCCGTGGATGGAGCATCCAGCAACCAGTGACGGGGCACCGTAGAAAGAAGGGGGCTTGCAAGAGCCAGGAGTGCTGGAGGCTGTGAAAAGTGGTTCCAGGAAGCAGAGGGGCCTGTGGTCTAAACCGAGTATGAGCCTCGAAAGGGAGTGTCCCCCCCCCAGAAGTGATCCAGGAGGTGGAGGGGTCTACGATCTAACCTTAGCAGGTTATGACACCCCAGGAGGCAGGCACAATGAAGGGGTTCTTTCTGGGAATTGTGGAGCGCTGCAGCATGGGCTGGTGTGTCTGCATCCCTGGGAACAGCAGGGAGGAGGAAGAAGAGATCTGCATGTCTAACAGGCCCGTGAAATGGATCCTGTCTTTCAGAGCGAGTCCAAATTGGAGAATTAAGCTGCAAGCCGAGGAAGAGATCAGTGTCTGTGATGATACTTGTTACCTGACTGACTGGGGGTAGAAAAACTCCCTGGCCGTTGGGGCAGAGCTGGACAGAAGAGCCCAACAAGCTGAGGAGAAAACTTCCAGACCTGAACTCCAGCTTCTGAAATGGGAAGAGCAGCAGAGACGCTACCTCTCGGGGATTCAGCGCATCACTGCGGGGGGCTGCGGGGTGATTAGGGCCTGGCAGCTCTGTGTAATCAGGCTGATGTCTTACCCTAGCCCCAACGCTGCCGTGTTCCCTGCAGGTAACAGGGAGATTGGGGAAGAGGGTGCCTGAGTCTGGGCAGCGTCAGTGTCTAGCCAGTCTCACTGGGACCAAGGGGAGAGTTTCTCTAACTGTGGCCTGAGGAGGGATGTTGTCGAGCGGTGCCAGGAGAGAGGGACGAGGATCGGAGGGTTCAGCAAGGCCCAGCTAATGGCCCAGCTGGGAGTGAACGATTCCCTATGAAGCTAGATCCTGTCCCAGCTTGGGGCAGGCCAGACGGCTCCAGGGGCTGCTCCATGACTGCGAGGGCCTAGAGCCCAGTGGCTGGACTGGAGGCTGCTCCTGCTGGACTGTGAGGTGGATGGATCTGTGCTATGGACAGTGCCGAGTCCTGGCTGATGCTCTGGCATGGAGACAGGGGCCTGAACTTCCCCAGGTCACCAGCTGAGTGACCTTGCTCAGTTTGGTCTCGAAGGGGGGAGAGATGTGACATCGCTGGGATTTTGTCCACTCTTGTTGTCCTGTGTTCACTCTGTTGTTACATTCACTGTTTGCTTTCTTGTGCGTGCACGATTCCTACTGCCCTGTGCTGCTCTGCAGTAACTCTGTGTGTGTGTGCGCGCGCCTCAGTTTCCCCAGGCACTGCAGCACTATCGGCATGAGGAGGAGGAGGCTGGGCATGAACCGGGGGAAGAAGGTTCAGTCTCTCACGTTGTGAAGACCAGGTGACAGCGAATAATATCTTGGGCCTGGAAGCAGGACAAAGCAGGAGGCAAGGCCGCCTCGGGGGCTGTGACTAGTGGCTGTGAGTGGGAGTTAGTTTTTCGGCAGGCTGGAGGAGAAGGGAGCCTAGCTGGCCTGGAGGGCGAGGGCGGGAGCCCAGATCTGGGACTCCGGGCCCCCCTTTCCCCAAAATTGGCTGTACTGAATGCTCCTGGTTCCTGTAACAAGAAGTCTGAGCTACACTGTGTCCCTGTGAACCGATAACCCTTCTCTTCGACCTGCCAGCTGAGAGTCACGTCTGGCTGCAGGTGGGGGTGCAGGGCCCGGGGACTCCCTTATACCCCGTGACATATGGTCAGGGTGCCCATATGGATCAGAGATTCCACCTTTCCCAAACACACAGATTCTGGTGAAAGCTGTGGGGGACAGGAGGCATTGCCCAGAATCTTTGTATGGAGGCGGAGCACTGCTTGTCTGCACCCAGCCTCATGGTTCTGCCCACTCTTCTTTCTTTTCATGATACAAACAATTCTTTCATCACCGGAAGCTTTTCTAGTAACTACAGGACTATTAGCTGGTCAGTTCTGCTTTTTACTACAGGTCTCACCTTTCGTTTCAGTGCATGCTTAGAGAGTGTCTGGGTGGCAGCAGGACCAAGTCCATTGGAAACATGGACTACACCACATTTTATGAGCTCTCCTCCGAGGTAAGTGTCTTCCAGAGCTCACTTTACTGTCTATAACTGTGCCACATGCTGTAGGTCTGTGACAGAGTCTACCTGCATCTAGCCCAATGTAATAATCTTTGCACACGGTATGTCTTGTAAGATATTTTAAAACTCAGCATTTGCTGGTCAATATTGTCCTGATAAAACATGTGGCAGCCTTGACTGTGAAGTTATAGAGTTCCCGTGTGTGATGTTATTAACACTTGTTCCAAACGGGGGGGGGAGGGGTTGTCTCAAACAATGCAATGCGTGCTCGGCTTGATTTGCACATAAGCAGTAAACAGAGTCATCAAGCAACGGGAGACAAGGGAGTTCAAACAGGTAGGAAAACCAGCAAGGAACATCTCTCTATATGGGAACCCTTTCCTAAATCTCAGCTGGAAATGTTTTCCAAGAGGGGGCTGAAACTATAAAAAAGGGTACAAACACCACAAAACACCTCCTCCTCATCCCCTTCTGTCTGTCCACGGATTCACAAAGAACATAGGACAAAAGAAGAAGCCATTAAACAGAAGAAAGTGTCCTGGTCTAAGAAGCATAGAACATTACAACTGGAAGGGACCTCATGAGATCATCAGGTGCAGTCCCCTGCCCTTACGGCAGGATCAAGCACCATCTGATTATCCCTGATAGATGTCTAACCTGTTCTCAAATATCTCCAGAGATGGAGATTCCACAGCCTCCCTGGGCAATTTATTCCAGTGTTTCACCACCCTGACAGTCAGGAAGCTTTTCCTAATGTCCAACCTAAACCTCCCTTGCTGCAGCTTAAGCCCATTGCTTCTGGTCCTGTCCTCAGAGGCCCAGGAGAACAACTTTTCTCCTTCCTCCTTGTAACCCCCTTTCAGATACTTGAAAACTGCTCTCATGTCCCCTCTCAGAAATTTGGCCAGTCAGGGTATTGATGACACGTAGCGAGAAAAACTTTGCTTTGAATTTAATAAGGTTTGTTACATGAGGCACCAGTTGCATTTTATCTTTATTTTTCTTGTAAATGGCATCTGGCTTTTATGCCTCATGATCTGTATTCACTTAATCTCTTTCTTTGTAGTTACTAAACATCTAGGCTACGTCTATACTGCAGGCTTTTTGTGCAAGAATTGTTTTGTGCAAAAGGTCTTGTGCAAGAGCGCACCCACACTGCCATGTCCTTTTGTGCAAAAGCCTCGATGGCAGCATGGACTCTCTCTTGCACTAGAAAGCTGTGATGGACATTTTAGCCATAGGGGTTTCTTGTGCAAGAAGAAGAAGAAGAAGTTGCCCATCCACACTGCCTTCTCGTGCAAGAGCTCTTGCGCAAGAGGGCTTATTCCTCGTGGGGAGAGGAATAGCTCTTGCGCAAGAAGCCCTCTGTTCCGGTGCTTTACTGTACATTTATTTGCACAAGAACGCCCGTGCAGAGTAGACGCTCAAAAGCCTGCAGTGTAGACGTAGCCCTACTGTTTTACCTAATCCCCTGGCAGGAAATGGAACTGTCTGAAGAAATCTTTGAAAGAATAAGCTGGCATATTATCTTAAAGAAATAAGACTTAACAAGCTTGCACTGTCCAGCAGAGGGCTGGGCCATACAGGACCTGGATTTTGAAAGGGAAATCTGGGAGTGAGTTGGGGTCCTTTACTATAATCTAGGCTGGTGAGAGCCCAGGGTGGCTGTCTGGCTGCAGTACATATGGAAGGGGACTGTTACCCCTCACTAAAACTCTGTGGGAGTTTTTTGGTTTGCCAGCTCCCAGTTTCAGAAGGGGAAGGGTACTGACAGACCCCAGAGACAATGGAAAGCAGCCAACACTCCAGCTTAGCCTGATTGACAGGTTGGACAGGCCAGTGAGGAAGGGGAGAGGCCAGGCCCCGTCCTCCCTGTGAGCTGGGATTGTTCTGGCTCTCTCTGAGCAAACAGAGCTGAGAGACAGTCCAAGGAGTGCAAGCTGTGTGCAGAAGACGTCCTGCAAAAGGAACAGGGAGCTGAGAGACAGCCCAAGGAGTGCAAGCTGTGTGCAGAAGACGTCCTGCAAAAGGAACAGGGAGCTGAGACACAGCCCAAGGAGTGCAAGCTGTGTGCAGAAGAAGTCCTGCAAAAGGAACAGAGAGCTGAGAGACAGCCCAAGGAGTGCAAGCTGTGTGCAGAAGAAGTCCTGCAAAAGGAACAGGGAGCTGAGAGACAGCCCAAGGAGTGCAAGCTGTGTGCAGAAGAAGTCCTGCAAAAGGAACAGAGAGCTGAGAGACAGCCCAAGGAGTGCAAGCTGTGTGCAGAAGAAGTCCTGCAAAAGGAACAGAGAGCTGAGAGACAGCCCAAGGAGTGCAAGCTGTGTGCTGAGGGGCAGTTTTTGCAGCAGCTGAGCCTGACACACACAGCTCAAGGAGCGCAGACCCTGTGTTGAGCAGCAGACTGGCAGTGCTCAGAGAGCCAAAAGGAACAGAGAAGCAACGCAAGAAGCTAGAGACTGGCCAAGCAGCACCCTGCAGCTGGATGTGGTGAGCAGCTGGGAACTGCAAAGTGTGGGGAGAGGCTCTGGACTGGGAGAGGGGTCTGGCCACTTAGCGCTTGAGGCTGTGTGGTCACTGCCAGAGCAAGCGTGTCCAGCCTGCAGCCCCCCCCCCCTCCCCGCGGCACATCCAAGACCTCTAAGGAGCCTCTAAGGAAGAGACTGTGGACTGTCCTTACACTCTGCAGGCTGCTGTTTTGATGTCCCTGTGCTACAGAGCAGGGCTGTGTGTTCTCATTGAACCAGTCTCATTTTTTCTTATTCTTTTCTCTTTAATCTGTTGATGTTTAATAAATTGTATTTGCTTTGAACCTTATGAAGTGGTCACTGGGCCAAGAAGGCCTGCAGTGTAAAGAGAGCACCTCGGAGTGGGGACACCCTAACTCCTGCCTCTAGTGACTACAAGGTCAGGGATTAAGCCCCAGGAAACCTGGGCCCAGCCTTGTTGGGGTTTCGAGGGCTCTGCTACTCAGGAGAGTGGAGGGGGAGCCCTCAGAATCAGGGAGGCCGTGGGGTAAAGGAAGTGGGAGCGGGGACTCAGATCCTTTTGCTGGTCCATTTCGCCGGGGTGTATAGAAGCCAGGAAAGTTCCCCACAATAGCGGGACCATTCCTCCGCTTACCCATACAGACCTAACTGGGAAGTCAGCCAGTGTCGTGGGGGTCAGGGCCCCAGAGGCCAGCCCGGACCGGGGGGGTTGTATCAGACATGTTTGCCCAGTGCAATATTCAACCTTTGGAGAATGCTACTTGGTCTGACTGGTAGTTTGGGGCTGGCTTGTAGGTTACATTCTTCAAACCTGGCCCTAGTGTGCTTAGCAGAAGCGAAGGCACATTCCTACGGCACAGCACAAGCAATCAATCATTGCTCATTTGAAAGTGGTCAAGGCGGCCTTGGGGCTTGGGCCCATCGCTGACGGACTGAATGAGAAGGCAACAGCTGTGCCCTGCGAAGCCAAAATGACTGTGCAAAGCTCCAGAGATCTTTTAAACAAGGCAATAACTCTTACAAACAAGCAATCTAGAAAAAACACCAAGTTTTCATAATCAAAGCAGCAAGAACGACGTGCAGGAGTAGCCTCTAGGGTCCCTATCATAACAGCAGCAGCACATGCCCTGCAGGCAAACGCGCCCCAATACCTGAGCGATTTAGGAGCATAAGTGCCATTTTCAAGGGGCTCAAAGCCAGTCATCTCTTTTGCCAATGGGATTTAGGAAGCCAAGTCACTCTGGAACTGCTGAATCTTCTGCCCAGCATCCAGATCAAGACCCATGAAGGCCCTGGGGCCCATTGTGCTGGGGGCTGTACAATAGTCCCTGACCCAGAGACTCAAGTGACAGATGTGGGAGGCCAGAGGAACAAGGAAAGTCTCAAGTTACAGTGGGGGAGGGTTAGGGTTAGGCTGGAGATTTCCCTAGGAGGGTGGGGAAGCACTGGGATGGGTTCCCTAGGGAGGGGGTGGAATCTCCATCCCCAGAGGTTTTAAATCTCGGCTTGACAAAGCCCTGGCTGGGATGATTTAGTTGGGATTGGTCCTGCCTTGGGCAGGGAGCTGGACTTGATGCCTCCTGAGGTCTCTTCCAGCCCTACGATTCTGTGGTATTTGATTATTAACTTTGCCAGCTGCCCCCACTCCAGTCTCTCCCCCCCCCCACACCCCAGACATGTGGAAAAAGCTTCAAGCTACTCTCAGAGAGCCCCACCCCACCCAGCTCAGTGGGTTTGGCAATGCTCTCCAATCCCCTGTCCAGGCTACGTGGACGTCAGTGCAAGGTACCCTGCCCGGCACACTCAGCAAGGTAAACTGGCATCTTTCTCTGGCATCCCCTCTCAGCCCTCCTCTTTGTCTCTCCCTCCCAGGACTACACAGTCTACCCCGACATCAGCGAGGACACCGCCCCCTGCAGGCCAGAAGCAGTCGGCGAATTTGCGCAGTACTTTGTCCCCCCCGTTTTTGCCCTGGTCTTTGTGGCGGGGCTGGTGGGGAATGGGCTGGTATTGGTGGTGCTGGGGCGGCGACGATGCCCCTGGAACCTGGCCGACCGGTATCTCTTCCAGTTGGCGCTGGCTGACATACTGCTGCTGCTGGGGCTGCCCTTCTGGGCCACTCAGTTCTCCCACGGCTGGTTGTTTGGAGAGGTGCCCTGCAAACTGCTGGGGGCACTGTCAGCCGTGAACAGCTACAGCAGCGTCCTGCTTCTCGCGGGCATCAGCATTGATCGCTACCTGGCCATTGTGCACGCCGTGCACCTGTACCGGCACCTCCACGTCCTGCACCTGCACTTGGCCTGCGCCCTCCTCTGGGCTGTCTGCCTGGCCTTCTCCGCCCCCGAGCTGCACTTCCGCACCGCCACCTTCCTGCCCCAGGCTCAGGCTTCCATCTGTCACCAGGGCTTCCAAGCCCATGAGGCCCAGGCCTGGCGGGTAGGGCTGCGCCTCGCCTCCTTCTCCCTAGGCTTCCTGTTGCCACTGATGGTTATGGTCTTCTGCTACAGCCGCATTTTCTGCACGCTGCATCGGGCGCAGCTGCTAGCTAGGCACCGCTCGCTGCGGCTGGTGTTGCTGCTGCTGGCACTCTTTCTGCTGTGCTGGGCCCCCTTCCACACCCTCCTGCTGCTGGACAGCCTGCAGCGCCTGGGCTACGTTGCCCGCCACTGTGCCCTGGAGCAGGCATTGGACTTTGGGCTGCTGGTGACCGAGGGGCTGGGCCTGCTGCACTGCTGCCTCAACCCCCTGGTCTATGCCTTCGCAGGCATCAAGTTCCGCAGGGAGCTCTTGGCCCTGTGCTACAGGGGCTGGCGCCAGAGCCCAGGCCAGAGCCTGTCCACTCGGGAGCAGAGCCAGCGTGGAGGGGGCCTGTCCATGCGGAGTACTCCCGAGGGGGACACAGACCATGGCTACTTGGTCACACTGTGAGTGGCTGGGACAGTGCAGCCCTGTGGCGAAGGGCTGGGACAGGCTTCCGGCTCAGAATCAAACTGATTCAGGGCATCAGCGAACACACGGCACAGCCCATGCATTGCCCCGTCCCTCCCCGCTCCCAGACACTATAGCTGGCTCCTTTCGTCGTGGTTCCCACGCCCCAGCGGCCCCAGCAGAGAAAGGAGAAGGAGTGTTGCAACCATCCAGGCCAGTTACAAAACACCAAGCATGCAACATCCTGCCTAGCCGCACATTCAACCGGGAGCCATTAGAAACCCCACTGCAGGGTTTGTCTGCCTGGGCTTCATGCTGGCACTCAGGGCCAAGGGCCCAAGCACCAGCAGACACCAACCCCCAGCTCCGCCTGGAAGGCCCTTGCACTGAGAGCGCTGGAGTCGGCTGCCAAAGGAGCCATCCCCGCCCTTGGAGAACACAGCTCTTCCCAGCTCAAAGACCAGCGGGAAAGGACCCAGTTCAGGCCATGCAGCATGATCCCACTGTGCTTGGCTGCAGCACGGGGACAAGGCCTGGGGCTCATCAGTACAGTGCACAACTCAGCGAGGCTCACGCCAATTGAACGTCCTCCCATGCTCCAGGATCCCAGTTCCATGCAGCTGGGAGCACTGGGGCCGGCGCACCCCCAGCCAGCCAGCTAATGCAGCAGCTATGACCGCTGGCCAAGCCTTGCTGCCAGCCTGGAGCTACAGGAGCAGGTTTATGGTGGGGTGCTGAAGGTGGAAACCTTGCCTTTGGGTTATTACCTTTACAGGGCAGCACCCTGCTTTCAGCACCTCTTCCTGGAGCCAGGCTGAACAATGGCGAAGGGACCATCTGGCTCTGAGTGCTGCAAGCAGCAGCAGCAGATGGGAGCTTGGCTCTTGGTGCCAAACAAGCTCTGGCTCCATACAGCCCTGGAGCCAGTGCCAGGTCCTTCGGAGCAAGTACAAGGCCAGTCGGGTAGCCCCCGCCTTGTTTCCTGATGCAAGAAGTTTTAATTACACCAGCACCGCTGGAGTTCAGGGAATGAACATGAAGCCTCCCCTCTCCCTGCTTGGAATGACCAGTGTGCGCTTCCTGGTGTGTATTCGCATGTAGACTCAGCTCTCTGGGGCAGGGCCTGCCTAGCTTCAGCCAGTCAGGTACCCAGTACAGCAGGCTCTGACCCTGGTTTCTCAGCTCCGCTGCAAAGCACATGCTAATAAAGAGCTATGCACCCCGTGAGGCCTCGTGTGACTACGTGAGCATTGGGATCCCCAGTCTGGGCTCATGCCCCTGTGCATCTCTGGCTGGTCTCAGCCACAGGCTCTGCATCACATGGAGCTCCGACCTGTTCCTGTGCAGCCAGGCTAGCATCTCCCTCTCCTGCCCACCCACCAGGCTCTCCGCCTCCCTCCATCGCCCAGGAGCCAGGTTGCTGAGGCAGGCCATTGGTCGGGGAGACTTGCTGGTGTAAAAGGTGTGTCTACACAGTATGTGCATCTTGAAATAAGCTACACAAACTGCGTGGCTGACATTCCTAGGCAGTGCTTGGGGCACAACACACAAGAAACAGAGCCTGGCTCTCAAGCTCATAGTTTAAGGAGCTGCACCTGGAGAAAGCCAGGGTCCCCACTGACCCAGTGCACACATGGCCTTGACAAGAGCTCCGCCAGGAAGGGAGTAGTGAGGCAACACCTTTGCGGCCCTGCATTCCCCTCACAAAGCTTGTCGGGATCTGCCAGAGGCAGGAGTAGGGTTGCCAGATGGTTTCTGAAAAAATACCGAACCAGGGTGGGGGAAAGGACCCTGCGACCCTAAGAGTTGTTAAGCAATAAAATAATAATAATAAACAAACTAACAGTGTGGCCCCGTTGAGAAACGCTTTGGTTTTTAGCCTTTTTGGCCCTAATGGGCAGCCATCTTGCCTCCTTGCGCCGGGCCAGACAGCTCCCCTGCAGAACCTGGTAAGTACCCAGGATTTTTGCCTGCTGGCCAGGAAAAAAAAAATATCAGAAAATACCGGACACCTGGCAACCCTAGGCAGGAGGCTGAACAGCAACCGCTCAGCCAGTGCACCAGCTCTTCAGCAACCACAGAACAGTGGCCGGCCAAAAAGCAACACCCCAGCAGTGCAGCGCCCCCTACTGCCACACTGCGGTACTGGGGCCAGCACTGTTTGCTGGGGAGAGTGCCGTCCCCACCTTGCTCCTGGCAGCACAGCATCCCCTAGAACCATGCCAGGGTACGGGGGCCAGCACTGACTGCCAGGGGAGAGTGCCCCCTAACAAGGCCCTAGTGCACTGACTGGAGCATAGAGGTAGCCATGTTAGTCTGTTCTTGGTAAACGAAAAACAGAAAAAAGCAGCCACGTAGCACTTTACAGACTAACAAGATGGTTTATTAGGTGATGAGCTTTCGTGGGGCAGACCCACTTCAGTTCATATTTTGAAAGTGCATTGGCATGACCATTACATAAGAGGGTACAATGAAGAAGTAAACACATTATACAGTCACAAATCAGCTACACAGAATCAGCAGGGGAAGGCGAGGGGACGAGGAAGAGACTTTTTTAACTGTAGCACAACAGTCCCTAGCTCTGCACTTGGGCCTTGCCTGGAAGGGGAATGCTCCTCCATTGAACAGCCATCCCATTCCCTGTAGTAACTTGGGTTTCAATGAGGTCAGTGGTTAGGAAAGGCACCCAGAAGTCCGGGCCCCTGCCGTTGCACCGGCATATTGAGGCATCCAATATTAGAAAACTAAATCTGGCTAAGAATCAGAAATTCCCCAATCAGTCACACGTTGCACATTATTCATAGCCCTGTCAATGTTCATGCGAAAGTGGCATCTGGTGCCCACATGGAGAACCCCCCAGTGAGCAGATTAGTGATAAACTTTCCAAAAGCTCCTTTATAAATTCAGCAGGGCTGAACTTGCCTTTCTAACAGCCAGAAGAGAACCAGGAGAATGTGGATTGTGCTGGCATGGCTTGCAGTGGCAGGTAATTATGTTGCATGTCATAGTGAAGCGGGGCCGGGATACAGCTGCAAGCTCAGAGTGAAGTTATATATGTATGAGGAGCCAAACATGACAAAACGCTTAAAATATTAAATCTAAGTTACAATATTAAATCCAAATTGAAACTGATTTCAAATGTTAGGGCTAGCAAGCCACAGAAGAGTTTACATGGGGCATGGAGGCTGTGCTTAGAGAGGTAGCTGGGGAAGGAGAGGGAGAGAGAGACCTCATCACTCCATGGTGCTTGCACTCATCAGGGTTCCCAGATGGGGATGGGAGCCGGCGGTCCTAGGGCAGGAGACAAGCAGAGCAGAGCAGGAGATGATGAAGTCTCAGTGCAACTGATGCAGTTTAAATCCAGGCACCAGAACAGATTTTCTTGGGCAAGGGGAGGAGTTTTTGTAGGGCCAGGACACTAGCTGCAGAAGAACAAGGGCTTTGTTTTGGGCAAACAGAGGTGAGACACTAGAGACTGATCACACCTGGCTATGTGGGACGTCCCTTGGCCCAGCCCTCCAAGCGACTCTGCAGTGTCAGTGTTGTGGAGAGCAATAGCGTCCTTACGAGAACTAGTCTGAGAACGACGAACTTAGGGGCGAGCAGCCTGGGTGCATTAGCATCTGGAGCAGAGATTTCCCATCAGGCCGTGCTTCTCTGCTCTCGGTGTCCCATAGCTCGGTGCGGTTCCTGCTTGGGAAGAGCTGGCTCCATTCTGGATGCTAATGGAGATGTCTCTCTGGTCTATCTTCCATGCAGATGAGCCCGGGGCGTTTCCTGAGTCCCATCACCCTTGTCTAGAGGGGTTCGGGGTGTCTACACCTGCCTCTGCCTTGCTTTGCCTTTGATTCCTGCAGAGGCCAAGGAGGGGGGAGAGTTTTCCATGAATGTCACTTCCTGTTTCCCCAAGAACATAGTGGTGACTGGGGGCCATAGTGAAGCAGGGCCGGGATATAGCGCCAGGATCAGAGTAAAGTTAAAAAGGCTCCAGCTCAGAGTGAGAATTAAACTATTGTAATTTTTGGAAGAAGTGGGCCATGTCTCTGTACACCAATAGCACCATCCCTTCCCACCCACCTACCTACCCCCTCTCCATGGTCCCTTCCCACCGACCTACCTACCCCCTCTCCATGGTCCCTTCCCACCGACCTACCTACCCCCTCTCCATGGTCCCTTCCCACCGACCTACCTACCCCCTCTCCATGGTCCCTTCCCCACCGACCTACCTACCCCCTCTCCATGGTCCCTTCCCCACCCACCTACCTACCCCCTCTCCATGGTCCCTTCCCACCGACCTACCTACCCCCTCTCCATGGTCCCTTCCCACCCACCTACCTACCCCCTCTCCATGGTCCCTTCCCCACCCACCTACCTACCCCCTCTCCCTGGTCCCTTCCCACCCACCTACCTACCCCCTCTCCATGGTCCCTTCCCACCCACCTACCTACCCCCTCTCCATGGTCCCTTCCCACCGACCTACCTACCCCCTCTCCATGGTCCCTTCCCACCGACCTACCTACCCCCTCTCCATGGTCCCTTCCCACCGACCTACCTACCCCCTCTCCATGGTCCCTTCCCCACCAACCTACCTACCCCCTCTCCATGGTCCCTTCCCCACCCACCTACCTACCCCCTCTCCATGGTCCCTTCCCACCGACCTACCTACCCCCTCTCCATGGTCCCTTCCCACCGACCTACCTACCCCCTCTCCCTGGTCCCTTCCCACCGACCTACCTACCCCCTCTCCCTGGTCCCTTCCCACCCACCTACCTACCCCCTCTCCATGGTCCCTTCCCACCGACCTACGTACCCCCTCTCCCTGGTCCCTTCCCACCCACCTACGTACCCCCTCTCCCTGGTCCCTTCCCACCCACCTACCTACCCCCTCTCCCTGGTCCCTTCCCACCCACCTACCTACCCCCTCTCCCTGGTCCCTTCCCACCCACCTACCTACCCCCTCTCCCTGGTCCCTTCCCACCCACCTACCTACCCCCTCTCCCTGGTCCCTTCCCACCGACCTACCTACCCCCTCTCCCTGGTCCCTTCCCACCGACCTACCTACCCCCTCTCCCTGGTCCCTTCCCACCCACCTACCTACCCCCTCTCCCTGGTCCCTTCCCACCCACCTACCTACCCCCTCTCTCTGGTCCCTTCCCACCGACCTACCTACGCCCCCTCCCTGGTCCCTTCCCACCGACCTACCTACCCCCTCTCCCTGGTCCCTTCCCCACCAACCTACCTACCCCCTCTCCCTGGTCCCTTCCCCACCAACCTACCTACCCCCTCTCCCTGGTCCCTTCCCCACCAACCTACCTACCCCCTCTCCCTGGTCCCTTCCCACCAACCTACCTACCCCCTCTCCCTGGTCCCTTTCCACCCACCTACCTACCCCCTCTCCATGGTCCCTTCCCACCGACCTACCTACCCCCTCTCCATGGTCCCTTCCCACCCACCTACCTACCCCCTCTCCATGGTCCCTTCCCCACCCACCTACCTACCCCCTCTCCCTGGTCCCTTCCCCACCCACCTACCTACCCCCTCTCCATGGTCCCTTCCCACCCACCTACCTACCCCCTCTCCATGGTCCCTTCCCACCCACCTACCTACCCCCTCTCCATGGTCCCTTCCCACCGACCTACCTACCCCCTCTCCATGGTCCCTTCCCACCGACCTACCTACCCCCTCTCCATGGTCCCTTCCCACCGACCTACCTACCCCCTCTCCATGGTCCCTTCCCACCGACCTACCTACCCCCTCTCCATGGTCCCTTCCCACCGACCTACCTACCCCCTCTCCATGGTCCCTTCCCACCGACCTACCTACCCCCTCTCCATGGTCCCTTCCCACCGACCTACCTACCCCCTCTCCATGGTCCCTTCCCCACCAACCTACCTACCCCCTCTCCATGGTCCCTTCCCCACCCACCTACCTACCCCCTCTCCATGGTCCCTTCCCACCGACCTACCTACCCCCTCTCCATGGTCCCTTCCCACCGACCTACCTACCCCCTCTCCCTGGTCCCTTCCCACCCACCTACCTACCCCCTCTCCATGGTCCCTTCCCACCGACCTACGTACCCCCTCTCCCTGGTCCCTTCCCACCCACCTACCTACCCCCTCTCCCTGGTCCCTTCCCACCCACCTACCTACCCCCTCTCCCTGGTCCCTTCCCACCCACCTACCTACCCCCTCTCCCTGGTCCCTTCCCACCAACCTACCTACCCCCTCTCCCTGGTCCCTTCCCACCGACCTACCTACCCCCTCTCCCTGGTCCCTTCCCACCGACCTACCTACCCCCTCTCCCTGGTCCCTTCCCACCCACCTACCTACCCCCTCTCCCTGGTCCCTTCCCACCCACCTACCTACCCCCTCTCCCTGGTCCCTTCCCACCGACCTACCTACCCCCTCTCTCTGGTCCCTTCCCACCAACCTACCTACCCCCTCTCCCTGGTCTCTTCCCACCCACCTACCTACCCCCTCTCCCTGGTCCCTTCCCACCGACTGACCTACCCCCCCTCCATGGTCCCTTCCCACCGACCTACCTACGCCCCCTCCCTGGTCCCTTCCCACCGACCTACCTACCCCCTCTCCCTGGTCCCTTCCCCACCAACCTACCTACCCCCTCTCCCTGGTCCCTTCCCCACCAACCTACCTACCCCCTCTCCCTGGTCCCTTCCCCACCAACCTACCTACCCCCTCTCCCTGGTCCCTTCCCACCAACCTACCTACCCCCTCTCCCTGGTCCCTTTCCACCCACCTACCTACCCCCTCTCCCTGGTCCCTTCCCACCCACCTACCTACCCCCTCTCCCTGGTCCCTTCCCACCAACCTACCTACCCCCTCTCCCTGGTCTCTTCCCACCCACCTACCTACCCCCTCTCCATGGTCCCTTCCCACCGACCTACCTACCCCCTCTCTCTGGTCCCTTCCCACCGACCTACCTACCCCCTCTCCCTGGTCCCTTCCCACCCACCTACCTACCCCCTCTCCCTGGTCCCTTCCCACCGACTGACCTACCCCCCCTCCATGGTCCCTTCCCACCGACCTACCTACCCCCTCTCCATGGTCCCTTCCCACCGACCGACCTACCCCCCCTCCATGGTCCCTTCCCACCGACCTACCTACCCCCTCTCCATGGTCCCTTCCCACCGACCTACCTACCCCCTCTCCTTGGTCCCTTCCCACCAACCTACCTACCCCCTCTCCTTGGTCCCTTCCCACCAACCTACCTATCCCCTCTCCATGGTCCCTTCCCACCGACCTACCTGCCCCCTCTCAACTATCTCTTTCCTCCAACGGAGCAGCTGGAACCTCGGTTTGCTTTCACTGGACCCATTTGATACATTAGGGATGGAAGAAGTGCCAGATCCTGTCCCGTGTCCTACCTAGGAGAAGACATGGAGAGACATTTGTTGACTCGACTGGCTTATCACTCACATTATCCATAGGGACACAGCAGTCAGTATTAGCACACGAGAGTCATAGAAGAATAGCAGGCTGCCAAGCAATTCAAATATTACTTGTAATGAATGTCGCTGTGAAAATAGAATACCATTTTTTTAAATAGTTTATATTTTTCTACCTTTTGAAATATTTTATTTCAATTAAAACACAGAACACAAAGGGTGCAGTGATCACTTTCCTTTTGTTGCAGATCTCTGCGCTATAAAGAACCAAAGGGACAGTATTTTCAATCCCCCTTTGCACGGCAGGACTTGTAATCTTGTTATCAAGAATGTTGAATTATCCTGCTGCTCCTCTCCCTTTGCAATGTACAAGAGCCGCAGGTGGAGAAGAGTATCAGAGGGGTAGCCGTGTTAGTCTGAATCTGCAAAAGCGACGAAGAGTCCTGTGGCACCTTATAGACTAACTGAAGTGTAGGAGCATAAGCTTTCGTGGGCAAAGACCCACTTCGTCAGATGCATGTGGCATCTGACGAAGTGGGTCTTTGCCCACGAAAGCTTATGCTCCTACACTTCAGTTAGTCTATAAGGTGCCACAGGACTCTTCGTCGCTTTTGCAGGTGGAGAAGAGCAACAGTCGGACTGGCGCAAGCGGGACTGTTTCAATCCCAGTTCGTGCCATTTCCCTACTGCCCGCTGCATGCTCTGCCCCCCCGGAGACAGTGCTGTTAAGCCAGCTCCCCCCAGCACCGGCTTGTGCTCCCCTCCCCTGCTGCTCTCTCAAATAGAGGCAGCAAGGAGAGGGAACGACTCCCCGATAAGCATTTGCTTCTCAACTAGTCACCTACATCCCTATCCGATACCACCAGCAGGAGGTTGATTTTCTTTTTTGGTGAACATGAGAACATAACAATGGCCAGACCAAAGATCCATCCAGCCCAGCGTCCTGTCTGCCCACAGTGGCCAGTGCCAGATGCCACAGAGGGAGGGAACACACCAGATAATCCTCACGCTCCCTCCCCTGTCACCCATTCCCAGACAGAGGCGAGGGACACCATTCCTACCCATCCTGGCTAATAGCATTGATGGACCGAACCTCCATGAATCTATCTAACTCTTCTGTGAGCCCTGTTAAAATCCTAGGGTCTGTCTACACTACCCCGCTAGTTCGAACTAGGAGGGTAATGTATGCATACCGCACTTGCAAATGAAGCCCGGGATTTGAATTTCCCGGGCTTCATTTGCATAAGCGGGGAGCCGCCATTTTTAAAACCCTGCTGGTTCGAACCCCGTGCAGCGCGGCTACACGGGGCTCGAACTAGGTAGTTCAGACTAGGCTTCCTACGAGGTGTACCGGTAGTTCGGATAGGAAGCCTAGTCCGAACTACCTAGTTCGAGTCCCGTGTAGCCGCGCTGCATGGGGTTCGAACCAGTGGGGTTTTAAAAATGGCGGCTCCCCACTTATGCAAATGAAGCCCGGGAAATTCAAATCCCGGGCTTCATTTGCAAGTGCGGTATGCCTACATTACCCCGCTAGTTCGAACTAGGAGGGTAGTGTAGACATACCCCTAGTCTTTACAACATCCACTGGCAAGAAGTTCCACAGGTTGACTGTGCGAAGAATGAAAAAAATCCTTTTGTTTGTTTTAAACCGGCTGCCTCTTCATTTCATTTGGTGACCCCGCCGAGTTCTTATATCATGGGAACAAGTCAATAACTTTTCCTTATTCACTTTTTCCACACCAGTCGTGATTTCATAGGCCTCTATCATATCCCCCCCTAATCTCCTCTTTTCTAAAATGAAAAGGCCAAGTCTCTTTAATCTCTCTTCCTATGGGACCTGTTCCAAATCCCTGATCCTTTGTGTTGCCCTTTTCTGAACCTTTTCCAATGCCAAGAGATCTTTCTTGAGATGAGGCCACCCTGTCTATATGCCCACCATGTGGGCGTACCCTGGTAGTTCGGGTTCTGTAGTTTAAGTATTGCTCTTTTAAGACTTCTGGAAGCTGGTGCCACATCTTCTCCCTTAGCTGTTGGAAAGCGCTTCAGATTCTTAAACCTTGGGTTGAGTGTTGTAAGGCTCTTTAGAAATGTCACCTTGATACCTGCTGTGTGTTTTTAGGTCCACTGGAATGACGGCTGAAGCTGAAAGGGCATACAAATCTTTAGCATATCTGGCATGTAAATACCTTGCAATGCCTGCTACAGACGTTCCCGTGGCACTTTTGTTCTCACTTTTAGGTGACATTGCCTATAAGCTGCCTGCTTATTGTCTCCTGTAAATGTAAACTAACTCTGAGCAATTGGCTAAGCAAGAATTAGGACTGGGTGTACTTGTAGGTGCTAAAGTTTTACATTGTTTTGTCTTTTTATGCAGTTAGTGCAACTCACACATGACAGTATTTGTAGGAGATAACTGAAAAATACTATTATAATTTTATAGTTCAAATATTTATAAAACAAATATAAACTGAGCACTGTACACTTTGTGTTCTGTGTTGTAACTGAAAAAGTAGAAAACAAATTCCAAAAATATGTAATAAATATTTCAATTGGTATACTATTTTTTAGCAGAGCAATTAAAACTGCAATTAATCATGACAGTTTTAATCACAATTGACAGCCTTAAATAGTAGGGCTGTGTCTAGACTGGCAAGTTTTTCCGGAAAATCAGCAGCTTTTCCGGAAAAAACTTGCCAGCTGTCTACACTGGCTACTTGAATTTCTGGAAAAGCACTGACGATCTCATGTAAGATCATCAGTGCTTTTCCGGAAATACTATGCTGCTCCTGTTCAGGCAAAAGTATTTTTCCAAAAGACTTTTGCGCAAAAGGGCCAGTGTAGACAGCATAGTACTGTTTTCCGCAAAAAAATCCCTGATCGCGAAAATGGTGATTGGGGCTTTTTTGCGGAAAAGCGCTTCTAGATTGGCCACGGACGCTTTTCCGCAAAAAGTGCTTTTGCGGAAAAGCATCCTGCCAATCTAGAGGCGCTTTTCCGAAAATGCTTTTAACGGAAAAGTTTTCCGTTAAAAGCATTTTCGGAAAATCATGCCAGTGTAGACGTAGCCTAATTCTAGAGCCCAAAGTGGCCTGTAGAATCCAGCTCACTTCTGCTAAGTATCCCATAATCCCTTGCGTTTCTTGGAGGAAGAAAGACACTCCCCACATTGCCCTTGCACACCAGAGCCTAGTGGGGCCTAGGCTAGTAGAGTGTGTGCTCCAGCCCCGTGGAGGGGGGGCTGGAGCACCAGCATGGGCTCCCCAATGCTGGGGTGGGGGAGGAGCCCAGAGCCTTGGGGGCTGAATCCAGGCAAGCCAGGGGCCACATCTGGCCCCTGGGCCTTAAGCAAATAGGGAAGCTGTAAAGGCAAGGACAGGTGACAGCTTCACCATAGCACAGGAGCTGCTCCGAAAGGCCTGCACAGTAATGCTTCTACGAAAGGGGACAACACATGATGTTCTGCCCCTGTGCATACCCTGGAGGTGCCTGTATACCCTTGGTCTCTGGAACACAACAAACAGATAAGGGGTATCTTGTGGTACCAGGAGAACAAGGTAGAAAGCTGACTTGTTAAAACTCATTTCAGAACCTTTTACTTGGAAGCAGGCGGGGTGTAAGAGGAGGACTTTAGTGGTGTAACTCTGGGGCTGTGTCTAGACTGGCAAGTTTTTCCGGAAAATCATCTGCTTTTCCGGAAAAACTTGCCAGCTGTCTACACTGGCCACTTGAATTTCCGCAAAAGCACTGACGATCTCATGTAAAATCATCAGTGCTCTTCCGGAAAAACTATGCTGCTCCCGTTCGGGCAAAAGTCTTTTTCCGAAAGACTTCTGCGCAAAAGGGCCAGTGTAGACAGCACAGTACTGTTTTCCGCAAAAAAAGCCCCGATCGTGAAAAAGGCGATTGGGGCTTTTTTGCGGAAAACCGCGTCTAGATTGGCCACGGACGCTTTTCTGCAAAAAGTGCTTTTGTGGAAAAGCATCCTGCCAATCTAGAGGCGCTTTTCCGAAAATGCTTTTAACGGAAAACTTTTCCGTTAAAAGCATTTTCGGAAATTCATGCCAGTGTAGACGTAGCCTGGGAGCACATCGTCCACACCAGGTGAGCAGAACACTCAACGAAATGGCTGTCTGGAACTGGGTAGCCTGGCTTTCAGCAACAGACCTCACAAATGGTGGTTATTTGGTCTCTTGAATCTACTTCATCACAAGTGTAGCCAAGCAACTGCGTATGCAATTGAATAATCCCTGCAGATAAATGGGGACAGAGGGGCTTTGCCACATAGGAGAAAGCTCTGTCTATCTGACAGTGGTATTTGAACAAAACACAGCCCAATGGGCTGCTTCACCTAAGTAAGGTTACATGCATCTTAGCGCTTGCAGGGTCAGGGCCTCAGCGGTGAATCTTGCAAGCTAAAAGGGAACCCTAGACTCACATATGCTCAGCCTGCACCATCGTGCCAGGGAAAGAGCCTTTATCTTGCTAAGAGTTTATCCAAATGATGTTGGAAGGTCATTTTCAAGGTTAATTTATTTCTGAAATACTCATGTCACTGGTGCAGAAGCTCAGCTTCTGTTCATACTCGCTGGGATTTCTTCACGTTCAGCATGTGCTCGTCTCTGCAAGTAGAACAAGGCTGTGCAGTCTCACTTCCGGCTCTCGTGGTGCACACTAAGGCTATGTATACACTGCACCGCCACTCGAAATACAAGATGCAATTTGAGCTACACATATTGTGAATGTTATTTCAATCTTATTTTGAAATAGCTTATTTCATACTTTGGCGCCATCTACCCAAATTTCAAGATACCCCACTATTCCGAAACGTCCCTTCCTCCTTGTGGAATGAGGGTTACAGGGAGGTTGGAATAGCGAGCCTGTTAGATTTCAAAATAACAGGCTTGCTGTGAAGATGCGGGACAGCTATTTCGGGACACTCTGGGGCAGACATAGCCTGAGAGAACATCTGTCTGCAGCCCACTGGGCCCATTCAAGCAGCACTCCCAGCTCAAGGTTCTGTAAAGTCCTCCATTGACAGACAGACAAACAAACCAACCCCAGGGATCTAGCACAGGTCAGCACCAGGCCCATCACACAGAGAGGGGCAGGAATGAGTCCAGAACCCTCCCAGCCCTGCTGCCGGCCTCGCTCCTTCACTGTCGACGTCCCCGCGATAATCCAGTGCTTTCTCCCCACAGCTGCTGCCCCCCAGGGAGCAGACAGGATAGTCGGGGGATATGAGTGCAGCCCCCATTCGCAGCCCTGGCAGGTCTCCCTTAATGTCGGATACCATTTCTGCGGCGGATCGCTCATCACAGACCAGTGGGTGGTGTCGGCTGCCCACTGCTGGTACTAGTAAGTAAGGGACTCGTGTCTGTGTCTGCGTGGCTGGCAGCACCAGGAGGGTGACGCAGACTGGCGTTGGAGGGGCTCTGAGCCACGGTTCGTCCCCAGCCCAGATGCTGTGGGAGGTGTCACTGGGCTGCTACTGCAGCCTCTGGAGGGTGGGCTGGAGCCAGGGCCATGCAGAGATGCTCTGAGCTGGCATTTGTTTCCCAGCCCCAACTCCATGCATGTGATCCTGGGAGACCACAACCTCTACATCTTCGAACACACCGAGCACCTGATGAGCATCGAGACCATCGTGTGGCATCCCAGCTACGACTACCAGACCATGGACCACGACATCATGCTCATCAAGCTGGCCCACCCTGTCCAGCCTGACACCAACGTCAAGCCCATTCCCCTGCCGACTGCCTGCCCGGCTGCTGGCGCCTCCTGCGTGGTGTCGGGCTGGGGCAATATTCTCAGTGACGGTGGTGAGTGCACCTCTCCCGCTCTCAGGCTGCTCGGCACGGCACGGCGCACGCTGAGCCAGGCGCTGCGGCTGCCCGACAGCTGCTAGTCCAAGCACAAGCACAGAGAGGGCAGAGTTGGGGGAGTGAGCAAACAGGAACATTGCACAAGTGGGGCACCATGGCCTGAGCTGCCGGATCTCACCGAGCCCCTTCCACGACGCTGGCCCTGCACTGATACTGCCCATCCCTGGCCCTCTGGCAAGGCCAAGAGGCTGCCTGAGCACTTCACAGGCACATGGAGTTCGTGCAAGGCACCTGTTCACATGCCAGGGGCATTGCCAACGAAAGCTAACCTGTCCTCACCTGTGCCCCTTCCCCACCCCTCAGGGGCCCAGCCCATGTAGACAAGGGGAATGAAGCCAGAGCTAACAATTCGTCTCTGTCTTTCAGTGTTCAGCCCTTACAACCTGCAGTGTGTTGACGTCCCCATCCTCAGCCAGGAGCAGTGTGAGGGCTCCTACCCTGGGAGGATCACCAGCACCATGCTGTGTGCTGGCTACCTGGAGGGAGGCAAGGATGCATGCCAGGTGAGGGCTAGTGGACATGGCCCTGGTGGGGGCAAGCACCTGGGGGTACAAGCAGCATAAGGGACAGGGGAGCGACAGTGACATTAACAGGCCATTCGTGTGCTCTCAACTTACCCACAGGGAGACTCTGGTGGGCCGCTGGTCTGCAATGGGGAGCTGCAGGGCATCGTGTCCTGGGGGATTGGTTGTGCCCAGAAGGACCAACCTGGTGTCTACACCAAAGTCTGCTCCCTGCTGTCCTGGATCCAGAGCACCATGGCTGCCAACTAGCTCAGAAAGGACGCTTCGCATCTGGGAACACAGAGCCGCTCAGCTCCGCTGGGCCCAGGCGAAGGGAAGAGCTGGGAGGTTCGCTGCCACTGTGATCCCTAGCTAGCGCGGGTGCAAGAGATGGCAATAAATCAGCTGCCACTGCATATTCTCCCTGTCTGCTTCGTGCACTGGGTCCTGACAGTTGCCAGCTAATTAATAATAATTAACATAGCTGTCACGGGGTGCGACCTCAGTTCCATGGTGCCTCCTCGAGGTCACTCACAGCCAGCGCTCCTGCCTCACAGCCCTGCTGCTTCGTGTCCCAGCCTCTAGTGAAGATCTGCTGGTCCAGCTCCGTGTCCCCTAGAGCCCATAGTGCCCCTTCCTTCTGTCTGATCTCGGTCAGTGCCCCGGCACTCTGGGGTCCAGCCCTCCCAGGAAACCCTCAATTTCCCTACACCCACCTTACCTGAGCGACCAGCTGCCAGCCTCAGGGACAAACTGCGTCTGCAATGGCCACTCCGTATTGGCAAGGGGGTGAGGACATGCTGCTAGGGTCACCAGGTGAGTTAAAAAATACTGGACACGCTTGATCTCAGATGGGGGCGGGGGGCCAGCTGGGAGGCGGGCAGGGCTGGACAGGAGCGGGGAGTGGGGGGTGGCCGGTGGGAAGCAGGGCTGGACGGGGGAGATGGGGGCTTGTCGGGGGCAGCGGGGCTGGCAGGAGATATCGGGTGGGGGAACCAGCTGGCAGGCAGCAGGGCTGGGGGAGGGGGGGTTAGGGGCAGCAGGGCTGGCTGGAGGAGTTGGGGGGGAGTTGGGGGGTCGTAGGGGGCAGTGGGGCTGGCCAGGAGATATCGAGTGGGGGAACCAGCTGGCAGGAAGCAGGGCTGGGGGAGGGGGTTAGGGGCAGCAGGGCTGGGGGAGGGGGGGTTAGGGGCAGCAGGGCTGGCTGGAGGAGTTGGGGGGGAGTTGGGGGGTCGTAGGGGGCAGCGGGGCTGGCCAGGAGATATCGGGTGGGGGAACCAGCTGGCAGGAAGCAGGGCTGGGGGAGGGGGGGGTTAGGGGCAGCAGGGCTGGGGGAGGGGGGGTTAGGGGTCGCACTCTTGTGCAAGCCCTTTTCCACAAGAACTCTTGTGCAAAACAGTTCTTGCACAAGAAGCCTGCAGTGTAGACGTAACCCAAGTGTTAAGTTCCTCTCCACCAGCTCCCATCTGAGCAATCAGGCTTTCAAGACAGACTGGGCAAACCCAGCAATGACCCACAGTGTGTGCCTTGCGGGGGCGGGGGGGTTCTCAGTCGCTGCTCACAGCCCCTACAAAAGGATGGAAATTGGTTCTGGCAAACGGGAAATTACCCAATGCTAAAAGCTCCGGGACTTTGCAAGGGCAGAGGGGGAGCTCTGCCGACTGCCATGGTTTGACTCACATGAGTAACGTCACATGCTCTCAGGGTGCAGGGTCGGCGCCTTTTCAGAATACAGATTCATGGGGTTTCGTGCAGCAGATCAATGCAAGGAGCCCTTTCCCATTCAAACACTATTAAACTAGTGATAGAAGTGTAGCCGTGTCAGTCCTGAGGAAGTGGGTCTGGCCCACGAAAGCTCATCACCTAATAAACCATCTTGTTAGTCTTTAAAGTGCTACATTGTCCTATTAAACTAGTTCCCCTCTCTGCATGTTCACTTCCCTCACCCTGGCTCCTGTATTGCCAAGAGGCAATGGTTCTTCCCTTAAGCACACCAATTGGGTGAAGGCTTAAAACTTTACTAAGCAAATATTAAGGTAAAGTACAATGCTTAATATTAGAATAAAGTACAATGCCTATGAAGCAAATCTTAGAATAAAATACAATACTTATTAAGCCTAAGCAAGCCTCAACAAAATGCAACGCTGTCGGGAACCACCTGAAGGAGGACAGTGGCCAGACCCCAGTGGCCGGCACGTAGCACCTCCTGTGGCTTCGGTCTATGCCGAGGTTCCAATGTTAGGAATATTCCCAGCCTTTATATACTGTTGGATCTACAGTAATCAGACCTGTTGTTTTGAGAACCTAACAAGATCGTTGTTCCATTGCATATTTTCCCAGATCCAATAATTAGCTTGTTGATACTTTGCATAGTTTCCCAAGCCACATACTTAGCATTATCAGGTGGGAAACATTCCGCATAAATAGCTTTGTGATCTTCCCAAGCACTCCTATGTTCCGTACCAAGTGGCTGGCCTTGGGACCTGTCCCAGAACTTGTTGAAAGTCAACAGTGCATTCCTACACTGTACCGTCTTGAGCAAACAGCTCACTCTTTGAGAAGAACAAAAGCGACGAGGAGTCCTGTGGCACCTTATAGACTAACTGAAGTGTAGGAGCATAAGCTTTCGTGGGCAAAGACCCACTTCGTCAGATGCAACTGGTGAAGTGGGTCTTTGCCCACGAAAGCTTATGCTCCTACACTTCAGTTAGTCTCTAAGGTGCCACAGGACTCCTCGTCGCTTTTGCAGATTCAGACTAACACGGCTCCCCCTCTGATAAAAGAATAACAAGAAGCAAAAGGCACAAATGTCTGCCCAGAGCATCTGAGCCTGTAAGAAAATGCAGGCACAAAAGGAACAATTGTGGCACACCCCCTCATTTCTTTGACCTCACAATCGTCTTCCGCATTTCCACTACAGCTCCTTACATGCAGACTGTCCAGGCACATACGCGGGGGTGGGGGGCAGAGGGGTGTGAACAAACACACCCCCACGGCCCTTCGTGGTCCGCCATGGGGCCAATTCCAGCTGACCTAGGAAGGCAGGGGCCGCCTGCCACAGCCTCCCTCCCCCGTGCTCCAGCCAGCCAGGGGAGACTGCTGCTCATTCCTCCCTTCCTCGCCCAGAAGCGAGGCCTGGGGCAGGGCAGGCTGGGCCACTGCGGGCAATGGGGGCAGCTATGAGCCCCTCCCACCCCCCCACCCAGAAATTCCTGTGTACGGGCCTGCTGTTACAGGCAGAGATGCTGCACAAGAGGACTGGCTGAGAGCAGAGGTTACCTCAGAGCTAAACGGCTCTGTCCAGAGGCGAAGGGCACATTGGGCATGTCCACAGTGCGACACAAACCCGAGACGCGTGTCAGCCTAGGCCAGAGAACTGGGGCTCCCTGGCGTGGTCCGAAGGCTGCAAGGAGCAGTGTGGATGTTCAGGGTTTGGATGCAGGAGGCTGAGGGCTCTGGGGTGGGGCAGGGATGAAGGGTTTGAGCTAGGAGACCCTTTCTGCTTGCAAGTCCTCAGAGTCTAGCATTGAGCTTGACCCTGCAGCCTGAGCCTCACCAGTTGTCTGGGAGTGGGGCCAGCTGGAGATGTCCCGGTGGGTGCCAGCACAGGGACAGCACTTAGCCCAGCGGCCAACCAGACAGCAGTGCAAGCAGTAAGCGGAGAACAATTGCCAATTGTTTGGTGCAAACTGTCCTGCTACCTGACAGCTGCCGACTGTTACCAGATTTGCCCATTACTCTGGTGTACGCTCATTTATTGGGGTTACTCTTATGGGGCTGGGGTTTAATAATTCTATCCATGTGTTGCTTGTGCTGAAACTGACCAGCAGCGGCTGAATCAGGATGCCTGGGGCAGAGCAGCTGGGGTGCTTCCAGGTTGGTACAGTAGCGCCGAGGAGCGGTGCTGCGGGACCAACCAGGCAGCGCCCCAGCTGCTCTACCCCAGGCGTAGGCAAGAAAAGCCTGGTCTGCTGGAGGGGGGGGGGCACTAGCTGCACCCCCCCCCCAGCAGACCAGGGAGACGCGGGTGGCGGGACCGCCTGCGTCCTCCACGGCTTTGCTCCGTCTCCCTGGTCTGCTGACCAGGGAGACGGGGAGCAAAGCCGCGGAGCACGCCCACAGTGGGACAGCCCAGGCGCGCCCAGGCGGCGGCTTTGCTCAGGTGTCCCTGGTCTGCTGGGGGGGTCCAGCAGCTTTGCTGGACCCCCCCAGCAGACCAGGGGGACAGGAGCAAAGCTGCCCAGGTGGCGGGGGTCCCGCCGCCTGGGCGGCTTTGCTCCCGGGCAAACAAGCAAAGCTGCCCAGGCGGCAGCTTTGCTCGGGTGTCCCTGGTCTGCTGGGGGGGTCCAGCGGCTTTGCTGGACCCCCCCAGCAGACCAGGGAGACCGGGAGAAGCCCCCAACATGATCAAGCAGGAGACGATGAAGTTTCCATGGAACTGATACAGGGTTTACATCCAGGCATCAGAACAGTTTTTCTTGAGCAAGGGTAGTTGTCTTGGTAGGGACAGGACAATAGTTCAAGGGGAACACTGGATTGTTTATGGGTAAACAGAGGCCAGACAATAGAGACTGACTATGGAGGATGTTCCTCGACAGAGCTCAAAATGCAAGGAGGAAGTTTCAGAACTGTGCATAGCAATAGGATCCATTCCAAGAACTGCTCTGAGAATGACTCATTTGGGGGTGAGCAGCCTGGGTTCATTAGCATCAGGAGCAGAGATTTCCCATCAGGCCGTGCTTCTCTGCTCTCGGTGTCCCATAGCTCGGTGCGGTTCCTGCTTGGGAAGAGCTGGCTCCATTCTGGATGCTAATGGAGATGTCTCCCTGGTCCATCTTCCATGCAGATGAGCCCGGGGCGTTTCCTGAGTCCCATCACCCTTGTCTAGAGGGGTTCGGGGTGTCTTCCCCGACCTCTGCCTTGCTTTGCCTTTGATTCCTGCAGAGGCCTGGGGGAGGGGACGGTTCTCCATCAGTATCACTCCCCGAGAGCCCAGGGCCGCCAGGCGGCCACGCTCCGGTCCCCCGAGAGCCCAGGGCCACGCTCCGGTCCCCCGAGAGCCCAGGGCCGCCAGGCGGCCACGCTCCGGTCCCCCGAGAGCCCAGGGCCACGCCCCGGTCCCCCGAGAGCCCAGGGCCGCCAGGCGGCCACGCTCCGGTCCCCCGAGAGCCCAGGGCCACGCTCCGGTCCCCCGAGAGCCCAGGGCCGCCAGGCGGCCGCGCCCCGGTCCCCCGAGAGCCCAGGGCCGCCAGGTGACACCCCCGCTGTGCCGAGCTAAGTTCCCCGTGAGCGTCGTCCCAGTCCCAGGGCAGACCTGTCAGTGGGCCCCCACGCGCACACAAGCTGCATCCACATGGGCATGGCCCACCTGACATTTGGCCGAAGCTGCCGCTGCGAGCTGGGTGCACTCTTCCAGCACACCCAGGGCTTCCGCCTGCCTGCCTGACTCCCTTTCCTGCCGCCCCAGGAACTCTGCGGCAGTGACGACTGGAGCTTTTTAAATCGCCTGGGACCTTGGGCCTGGGACCCTTTTACCCTCTGTCATAGAACGTGGGGAAGTCCCCGGCCCTGAGCCCCACCTGCAGGACTCTCTGGCGGCAAGTCGAAGAGAAGGTTTGGTCGCTGACCGGGACACGGTGTCGCTCAGAGTTGTTGTTACAGGCGCCAGGAGCAGTCAGCACAATCCATCTCGGGGAGAGGAAGTTTTAAGAATAAACAGCTAGGAACCTATTTTGTAATTTCACTTCTCAACTACTACACAAGTGACCAAAAACCATCTCAACAGCATTACCACAGCTCCTGCTCAGTGAAGTACTGCCGTGCTCATCGCAGGGCCTGCCCTGTGCCCCCCGCATCCTCTGCCAGCCAGGAGGACTCACACACTCCGCAGCCAGTCCCAACACAGCCTCCCCCTCAATGAGAGCCACACCCACCATTCCCATCCCCAGCCAAGTACCAGTGCAGTGCCCAGGGAAACTGAGGCACACACACGGGGTTACAACAGGAGAGTACAAGACAGTAGGAATCACATGCAGCACAACAAAGTAAACACAATCCCCACTACCTCACACTCTCCCTTCATCAGCGGGTCTGGTGGTGGCCCAGCCATACCAGGCAAGCTATGAAGGGCCATGCAGACAAGAGAGGCTCTCCTCCAACACACTCCCACTGGCGCTGCCTCCAGCTGCTGCAGCAAGAAAGAGCTTGGGCTAGTTCTCTCTCCCAGCGCCACAGCTCTGGGGCACCCCAACGTCCGAATCCCCACTCCTACCCAAGAGCCTTCAGCCAGAACCTTCACCTCCACCCTTCCTCCTGCTCTAAATCCCCTTCCACACTCCAGCCATCTCCTCCTGATGGGTGCACATGGACGGGTGCTGCACGGCCAGTGGCCTTCACAAAGCACAGTGGCTGGAGCCCTATGGAGAGAACAGAACATGAGACCGGCCAGCCTGGGCCAGGCCAGTAGTCCCTCTGGCCCAGTGTCCTGTCTTGTGATGATGGCCAGTGCCAGGGCCTCAGGGAACGAGCAAATGACCCAGCCCCTGTCTCCCACGGCGTAAACAAGGGTACTGGCTGCTCTGAGGTCAGGCCCAGGCTGTGGAGGCTCCTTCCCTGGCGACAGCCTGCCCTGAGAGAGGCCGCTCTGGCCGCATAAGGAGCATTTCCAGAGCACGAGCCCCACCCCTCAGATAGGGAGCCTGAGCAGCCCTCGAGCCACGTGGCTGGGCGAGACCAGATGGAAGATGAAGGTCTCCATTCTGCCTCTGCCTCAGCGCTCCTGCGTTTTCAGAGCAGAACAGGCTGGTGGCTGAACCAGGAGCGGCCTGAGGCCGGCTGCACCCCAGGCAGAAGGCGTGATCGGCACCCCGCCTGCATGGCCGTCAATGGCCGTGACGTCATCATCAGGCACCCGGGCCAGCAGCGCCCTAGGCGACTGCCTAGGCTCACGGGCCGCTCCTGGGCTGCACCCTCGAGGATGCAGGGGAGAGCTGGCAACGCTCACCCGCAGACCCCCGGCTTTGTCTGGGGTCTAACAGCCACTGCTGGGGTGTACGCGTGCAGGAGAGGGTCTGTCCGGGGGCTCCCTGCACACAGGGACTGAGCTTGGGGAACACGCCTGGACAGCAAACATGGGGGGAGAGGGCCCGGGTGGCCAGGTGTTACCCACCACCTCTGTGATTCTTGGGGAACCAGAACATGGTCGCCTGTCAGCCTTGTGCTCTTGGGGAGTCAGGGAGTGACATTCATGGAAAACCATCCCCCTCCCTCAGGCCTCTGCTAGAATCAAAGACAAAGCAAAGAAAAGGCCGGGGGAAGACACACCTAAACTGCTTCAGACAAGGGTGATACAATTAAGGAAACACCCCAGCCTCATTTACATTAAAGATGGAACAGAGGGACATCTCATTAGCATACAGAATGGAGAGCAGCTCTTCCAAGGCAGGAACTGCACTGAACTATGGGACACCGAAAGCAGAGAAGCACTGCCTGATGGGAAATCCCTGCTCCAGATGCTAATGAACCTAGGCCTGCTCACACCCAAATTAGTCATTATCAGACCAATTCTAGTAACGATCCTATTGACATCTAAAATACTGAAACTGCCAAGTTGCATTGTGAGCTCGTTCAAGGAACATCACCCATAACCAGGGGTGATCAGTCTCTATTGTCTCTCCTCTTTCTCTTTGAACTATCCCTATAAAACTCCTATCCTTGCCCCAAGAAAACTGTTCTGATACCTGGACTTAAACTGCATCAGTTCCATTGAGACTTCGTCATCTCCTGTCTGATCGTGCTGGGGGCTCTGTCCTGCTTTTCTCCTGCCCTCTGGACCCCCGGCTACCATCATCATCTGGGAACCCCGATCAGTGCAAGCTCCGTGGAGTGGTGAGGTCTCTCTCTCTCTCTCTCTCTCTCTCTTTTTCTCTCTCTCTCAACTATCTCTCTAAGCATAGCCTCCTGACCCTGCCCTGTGTAAACTGTTATATGGTTACCTAACATTTGTAAGCAGCTTCAATTTAGATTTAATATTGTAATTGTTAGATTTAATATTGTAACTGTTTGATATCTATTCACTACTCAGAAATAAATCACTTTCATTGTTAAACTGGTTGCTTCTCTCTCTTTCTTTCTCTTTTGCTCACTCTTCCTTAAGGGGTGTTGTTTTGGCTTCCCCATTCGCTCTGCAACAACGCTTCTTGTACCCAAGCAAAAGATCCCTGTAGTGCCCAAAATCCTGTGGGGTTTGCTCATCGTGTGGTTTACCTGTGAATGACTGTGGTGTGAAAGTGGGGATAAGGGGTGCTGAACCTGGGGGCTTATGAGGATGGCAGCTTAAAGTGCTGTTTAATCCAGCCCACGGAGTCCAAAGGCACATGAGGGTGCAGTGCGGCATTGCTGTGAAACCCAGCCAGCTGAGTCCAGGGACATATGAGGGGGTCAGCTTGTGAGTGCTGAGTACCCAGTCCTCTCAGACGTGCTCTGATTAGTGGGTGTGAGTGTCTGTGTGTGTTGCTAAGGTGGGAAGAACCCCATCCTGAGGAACCTAGTTCCTGCAGGAGAGCTCCAGTGGGAGGGGGAATTGGCAGCAGGGAGAATTCAGCTCCATATGAGAGCCCAAGTAAGCACCAACAGCACACTGATAGAACTGTCAACCTTCCCCCAGTCCCATAAGGGTAACCCTGATAAATGAGCATACCCCAGAGTATTGGGCAAATCTGGTAACACAGGTGTCTGGGATTCACCAGGACACTTCGGAATTTTTGGCTCCCGTCCGGTAAAAACCTTCAGAGAATCCCGGACACCAGAGCTGCCCTGAGCTGTCCGGGATGCTCTGAATTCTTCCCCGGCCAGGAGGGGAAATGCCGGGCCCCTGGCAACCCTCCAAACACTCAGTGCCCAGCCCACCCCCCGAATGCCCCCGGCCCCCATGCTTACCTGGTTCCCCAAGGCTGCGGGTACAAAATGGCTGCTGGCCAAAAGACCATGGGGAATGCCTGGGTCTTAGTGCTCAGCCGCTCCCTGTTCCTATCCCTGCACTTAAAGGGGTCATGCTCTTTTCATGCTCTTTGATTTTTATTTTTATTTTTATTTTTTTGGCTTAATAAGTCCTTTGAGGTTTGCTCAACAACTTTGGTCCCCCCCCCCCCTTATTTTCCCCTTCAACAGAATTTTTTCCCAGTGTTTTTTTTTCCTTGGGGGGTTCTTTGATATTTTTGTTTCAACCATCTGGTAACCCTAGGTGTGACTGGGGAGTGCACTGCAGGTATATTTGTGCCTGTAGAAGGAGGGGCAGGGGTGTGACTGGGGAGTGCACTGCAGGTATATTTGTGCCTGTAGAAGGAGGGGCAGGGGTGTGACTGGGGAGTGCACTGCAGGTATATTTGGGCCTGCAGAAGGAGGACAGGGGTGTGACTGGGGAGTGCACTGCAGGTATATTTGTGCCTGTAGAAGGAGGGACAGGGGTGTGACTGGGGAGTGCACTGCAGGTACATTTGTGCCTGTAGAAGGAGGGGCAGGGGTGTGACTGGGGAGTGCACTGCAGGTATATTTGGGCCTGCAGAAGGAGGACAGGGGTGTGACTGGGGAGTGCACTGCAGGTATATTTGTGCCTGTAGAAGGAGGGGGAGGGGTGTGACTGGGGAGTGCACTGCAGGTACATTTGGGCCTGTAGAAGGAGGGGCAGGGGTGTGACTGGGGAGTGCACTGCAGGTATATTTGTGCCTGTAGAAGGAGGACAGGGGTGTGACTGGGGAGTGCACTGCAGGTATATTTGGGCCTGCAGAAGGAGGGGCAGGGGTGTGACTGGGGAGTGCACTGCAGGTATATTTGTGCCTGTAGAAGGAGGGTAGGGGTGTGACTGGGGAGTGCACTGCAGGTATATTTGTGCCTGTAGAAGGAGGGACAGGGGTGTGACTGGGGAGTGCACTGCAGGTATATTTGGGCCTGTAGAAGGAGGGGGAGGGGTGTGACTGGGGAGTGCACTGCAGGTATATTTGGGCCTGTAGAAGGAGGGCAGGGGTGTGACTGGGGAGTGCACTGCAGGTATATTTGTGCCTGTAGAAGGAGGTGCAGGGGTGTGACTGGGGAGTGCACTGCAGGTATATTTGTGCCTGCAGAAGGAGGGGGAGGGGTGTGACTGGGGAGTGCACTGCAGGTATATTTGGGCCTGTAGAAGGAGGGGCAGGGGTGTGACTGGGGAGTGCACTGCAGGTATATTTGGGCCTGTAGAAGGAGAGGGCAGGGGTGTGACTGGGGAGTGCACTGCAGGTATATTTGGGCCTGCAGAAGGAGGGGGAGGGGTGTGACTGGGGAGTGCACTGCAGGTATATTTGGGCCTGTAGAAGGAGAGGGCAGGGGTGTGACTGGGGAGTGCACTGCAGGTATATTTGGGCCTGCAGAAGGAGGGGCAGGGGTGTGACTGGGGAGTGCACTGCAGGTATATTTGGCCCTGCAGAAGGAGGGGCAGGGGTGTGACTGGGGAGTGCACTGCAGGTATATTTGGGCCTGCAGAAGGAGGGGGAGGGGTGTGACTGGGGAGTGCACTGCAGGTATATTTGGGCCTGTAGAAGGAGGGGGAGGGGTGTGACTGGGGAGTGCACTGCAGGTATATTTGTGCCTGCAGAAGGAGGGGGAGGGGTGTGACTGGAGAGTGCACTGCAGGTATATTTGGGCCTGTAGAAGGAGGGCAGGGGTGTGACTGGGGAGTGCACTGCAGGTATATTTGGGCCTGTAGAAGGAGGGGGAGGGGTGTGACTGGGGAGTGCACTGCAGGTATATTTGGGCCTGTAGAAGGAGGGCAGGGGTGTGACTGGGGAGTGCACTGCAGGTATATTTGTGCCTGTAGAAGGAGGTGCAGGGGTGTGACTGGGGAGTGCACTGCAGGTATATTTGTGCCTGCAGAAGGAGGGGGAGGGGTGTGACTGGGGAGTGCACTGCAGGTATATTTGGGCCTGTAGAAGGAGGGGCAGGGGTGTGACTGGGGAGTGCACTGCAGGTATAATTGGGCCTGCAGAAGGAGGGGGAGGGGTGTGACTGGGGAGTGCACTGCAGGTATATTTGGGCCTGCAGAAGGAGAGGGCAGGGGTGTGACTGGGGAGTGCACTGCAGGTATATTTGGGCCTGCAGAAGGAGGGGCAGGGGTGTGACTGGGGAGTGCACTGCAGGTATATTTGGGCCTGCAGAAGGAGGGGGAGGGGTGTGACTGGGGAGTGCACTGCAGGTATATTTGGGCCTGTAGAAGGAGAGGGAGGGGTGTGACTGGGGAGTGCACTGCAGGTATATTTGGGCCTGTAGAAGGAGAGGGAGGGGTGTGACTGGGGAGTGCACTGCAGGTATATTTGGGCCTGTAGAAGGAGAGGGAGGGGTGTGACTGGGGAGTGCACTGCAGGTATATTTGGGCCTGCAGAAGGAGGGGGAGGGGTGTGACTGGGGAGTGCACTGCAGGTATATTTGTGCCTGCAGAAGGAGGGGGAGGGGTGTGACTGGGGAGTGCACTGCAGGTATATTTGTGCCTGCAGAAGGAGGGGGAGGGGTGTGACTGGGGAGTGCACTGCAGGTATATTTGGGCCTGCAGAAGGAGGGGGAGGGGTGTGACAGGGGAGTGCACTGCAGGTATATTTGGGCCTGTAGAAGGAGAGGGAGGGGTGTGACTGGGGAGTGCACTGCAGGTATATTTGGGCCTGCAGAAGGAGGGGGAGGGGTGTGACTGGGGAGTGCACTGCAGGTATATTTGGGCCTGCAGAAGGAGGGGGAGGGGTGTGACTGGGGAGTGCACTGCAGGTATATTTGGGCCTGTAGAAGGAGGGGGAGGGGTGTGAATGGGGAGTGCACTGCAGGTATATTTGGGCCTGTAGAAGGAGGGGCAGGGGTGTGACTGGGGAGTGCACTGCAGGTATAATTGGGCCTGCAGAAGGAGGGGGAGGGGTGTGACTGGGGAGTGCACTGCAGGTATATTTGGGCCTGCAGAAGGAGAGGGCAGGGGTGTGACTGGGGAGTGCACTGCAGGTATATTTGGGCCTGCAGAAGGAGAGGGCAGGGGTGTGACTGGGGAGTGCACTGCAGGTATATTTGGGCCTGCAGAAGGAGGGGCAGGGGTGTGACTGGGGAGTGCACTGCAGGTATATTTGGGCCTGCAGAAGGAGGGGGAGGGGTGTGACTGGGGAGTGCACTGCAGGTATATTTGGGCCTGTAGAAGGAGAGGGAGGGGTGTGACTGGGGAGTGCACTGCAGGTATATTTGGGCCTGTAGAAGGAGAGGGAGGGGTGTGACTGGGGAGTGCACTGCAGGTATATTTGGGCCTGTAGAAGGAGAGGGAGGGGTGTGACTGGGGAGTGCACTGCAGGTATATTTGGGCCTGCAGAAGGAGGGGGAGGGGTGTGACTGGGGAGTGCACTGCAGGTATATTTGGGCCTGCAGAAGGAGGGGGAGGGGTGTGACTGGGGAGTGCACTGCAGGTATATTTGTGCCTGCAGAAGGAGGGGGAGGGGTGTGACTGGGGAGTGCACTGCAGGTATATTTGGGCCTGCAGAAGGAGGGGGAGGGGTGTGACAGGGGAGTGCACTGCAGGTATATTTGGGCCTGTAGAAGGAGAGGGAGGGGTGTGACTGGGGAGTGCACTGCAGGTATATTTGGGCCTGCAGAAGGAGGGGGAGGGGTGTGACTGGGGAGTGCACTGCAGGTATATTTGTGCCTGCAGAAGGAGGGGGAGGGGTGTGACTGGGGAGTGCACTGCAGGTATATTTGGGCCTGTAGAAGGAGGGGGAGGGGTGTGACTGGGGAGTGCACTGCAGGTATATTTGTGCCTGGAGAAGGAGAGGGAGGGGTGTGACTGGGGAGTGCACTGCAGGTATATTTGTGCCTGCAGAAGGAGGGGGAGGGGTGTGAATGGGGAGTGCACTGCAGGTATATTTGTGCCTGTAGAAGGAGAGGGAGGGGTGTGACTGGGGAGTGCACTGCAGGTATATTTGTGCCTGCAGAAGGAGGGGGAGGGGTGTGACTGGGGAGTGCACTGCAGGTATATTTGTGCCTGCAGAAGGAGGGGGAGGGGTGTGAATGGGGAGTGCACTGCAGGTATATTTGTGCCTGTAGAAGGAGAGGGAGGGGTGTGACTGGGGAGTGCACTGCAGGTATATTTGGGCCTGCAGAAGGAGGGGCAGGGGTGTGACTGGGGAGTGCACTGCAGGTATATTTGTGCCTGTAGAAGGAGGGACAGGAGTGTGACTGGGGAGTGCACTGCAGGTATATTTGTGCCTGCAGAAGGAGGGGGAGGGGTGTGACTGGGGAGTGCACTGCAGGTATATTTGGGCCAGTAGAAGGAGGGCAGGGGTGTGACTGGGGAGTGCACTGCAGGTATATTTGTGCCTGCAGAAGGAGGTGCAGGGGTGTGACTGGGGAGTGCACTGCAGGTATATTTGTGCCTGTAGAAGGAGGGGCAGGGGTGTGACTGGGGAGTGCACTGCAGGTATATTTGGGCCTGTAGAAGGAGGGGCAGGGGTGTGACTGGGGAGTGCACTGCAGGTATATTTGGGCCTGCAGAAGGAGGGGGAGGGGTGTGACTGGGGAGTGCACTGCAGGTATATTTGGGCCTGCAGAAGGAGAGGTCAGGTGTGTGACTGGGGAGTGCACTGCAGGTATATTTGGGCCTGCAGAAGGAGGGGCAGGGGTGTGACTGGGGAGTGCACTGCAGGTATATTTGGGCCTGCAGAAGGAGGGGGAGGGGTGTGACTGGGGAGTGCACTGCAGGTATATTTGGGCCTGTAGAAGGAGAGGGAGGGGTGTGACTGGGGAGTGCACTGCAGGTATATTTGGGCCTGTAGAAGGAGAGGGAGGGGTGTGACTGGGGAGTGCACTGCAGGTATATTTGGGCCTGCAGAAGGAGGGGGAGGGGTGTGACTGGGGAGTGCACTGCAGGTATATTTGGGCCTGTAGAAGGAGGGGGAGGGGTGTGACTGGGGAGTGCACTGCAGGTATATTTGGGCCTGCAGAAGGAGGGGGAGGGGTGTGACTGGGGAGTGCACTGCAGGTATATTTGGGCCTGCAGAAGGAGGGGGAGGGGTGTGACTGGGGAGTGCACTGCAGGTATATTTGGGCCTGCAGAAGGAGGGGGAGGGGTGTGACTGGGGAGTGCACTGCAGGTATATTTGGGCCTGCAGAAGGAGGGGGAGGGGTGTGACTGGGGAGTGCACTGCAGGTATATTTGTGCCTGTAGAAGGAGAGGGAGGGGTGTGACTGGGGAGTGCACTGCAGGTATATTTGGGCCTGCAGAAGGAGGGGCAGGGGTGTGACTGGGGAGTGCACTGCAGGTATATTTGTGCCTGTAGAAGGAGGGACAGGGGTGTGACTGGGGAGTGCACTGCAGGTATATTTGTGCCTGTAGAAGGAGAGGGAGGGGTGTGACTGGGGAGTGCACTGCAGGTATATTTGGGCCTGCAGAAGGAGAGGGAGGGGTGTGACTGGGGAGTGCACTGCAGGTATATTTGTGCCTGTAGAAGGAGGGACAGGGGTGTGACTGGGGAGTGCACTGCAGGTATATTTGGGCCTGTAGAAGGAGGGACAGGGGTGTGACTGGGGAGTGCTCTGCAGGTATATTTGGGCCTGTAGAAGGAGGGGCAGGGGTGTGACTGGGGAGTGCACTGCAGGTATATTTGGGCCTGTAGAAGGAGGGGCAGGGGTGTGACTGGGGAGTGCACTGCAGGTATATTTGGGCCTGAAGAAGGAGGGCAGGGGTGTGACTGGGGAGTGCTCTGCAGGTATATTTGTGCCTGTAGAAGGAGAGGGAGGGGTGTGACTGGGGAGTGCACTGCAGGTATATTTGGGCCTGAAGAAGGAGGGCAGGGGTGTGACTGGGGAGTGCTCTGCAGGTATATTTGGGCCTGTAGAAGGAGGGACAGGGGTGTGACTGGGGAGTGCTCTGCAGGTATATTTGGGCCTGTAGAAGGAGGGACAGGGGTGTGACTGGGGAGTGCACTGCAGGTATATTTGTGCCTGTAGAAGGAGAGGCAGGGGTGTGACTGGGGAGTGCACTGCAGGTATATTTGGGCCTGTAGAAGGAGAGGGAGGGGTGTGACTGGGGAGTGCTCTGCAGGTATATTTGTCCCTGCAGAAGGAGGGGCAGGGGTGTGACTGGGGAGTGCACTGCAGGTATATTTGGGCCTGCAGAAGTAGGGGCAGGGGTGTGACTGGGGAGTGCTCTGCAGGTATATTTGGGCCTGCAGAAGGAGGGACAGGGGTGTGACTGGGGAGTGCACTGCAGGTACATTTGGGCCTGCAGAAGGAGGGACAGGGGTGTGACTGGGGAGTGCACTGCAGGTATATTTGTCCCTGGAGAAGGAGGGAAAGGGGTGTGACTGGGGAGTGCACTGCAGGTATATTTGGGCCTGCAGAAGGAGGGGCAGGGGTGTGACTGGGGAGTGCTCTGCAGGTATATTTGGGCCTGCAGAAGGAGGGACAGGGGTGTGACTGGGGAGTGCACTGCAGGTATATTTGTGCCTGTAGAAGGAGGGGCAGGGGTGTGACTGGAGAGTGCTCTTCAGGTATATTTGGGCCTGTAGAAGGAGGGACAGGGGTGTGACTGGGGAGTGCACTGCAGGTATATTTGGGCCTGCAGAAGGAGGGGCAGGGGTGTGACTGGGGAGTGCTCTGCAGGTATATTTGGGCCTGTAGAAGGAGGGACAGGGGTGTGACTGGGGAGTGCACTGCAGGTATATTTGGGCCTGTAGAAGGAGGGACAGGAGTGTGACTGGGGAGTGCACTGCAGGTATATTTGGGCCTGTAGAAGGAGGGACAGGGGTGTGACTGGGGAGTGCTCTGCAGGTATATTTGGGCCTGCAGAAGGAGGGCAGGGGTGTGACTGGGGAGTGCTCTGCAGGTATATTTGGGCCTGTAGAAGGAGGGACAGGGGTGTGACTGGGGAGTGCACTGCAGGTATATTTGGGCCTGCAGAAGGAGGGCAGGGGTGTGACTGGGGAGTGCACTGCAGGTATATTTGTGCCTGTAGAAGGAGAGGCAGGGGTGTGACTGGGGAGTGCTCTGCAGGTATATTTGGGCCTGCAGAAGGAGGGACAGGGGTGTGACTGGGGAGTGCACTGCAGGTACATTTGGGCCTGCAGAAGGAGGGACAGGGGTGTGACTGGGGAGTGCACTGCAGGTATATTTGTCCCTGCAGAAGGAGGGGCAGGGGTGTGACTGGGGAGTGCACTGCAGGTATATTTGGGCCTGCAGAAGGAGGGGCAGGGGTGTGACTGGGGAGTGCTCTGCAGGTATATTTGGGCCTGCAGAAGGAGGGACAGGGGTGTGACTGGGGAGTGCACTGCAGGTATATTTGGGCCTGCAGAAGGAGGGACAGGGGTGTGACTGGGGAGTGCACTGCAGGTATATTTGAGCCTGCAGAAGGAGGGGCAGGGGTGTGACTGGGGAGTGCTCTGCAGGTATATTTGGGCCTGTAGAAGGAGGGACAGGGGTGTGACTGGGGAGTGCACTGCAGGTATATTTGGGCCTGCAGAAGGAGGGACAGGGGTGTGACTGGGGAGTGCACTGCAGGTATATTTGGGCCTGTAGAAGGAGAGGGAGGGGTGTGACTGGGGAGTGCACTGCAGGTATATTTCGGCCTGCAGAAGGAGGGGGAGGGGTGTGACTGGGGAGTGCACTGCAGGTATATTTGGGCCTGCAGAAGGAGGGGCAGGGGTGTGACTGGGGAGTGCTCTGCAGGTACATTTGGGCCTGCAGAAGGAGGGGCAGGGGTGTGACTGGGGAGTGCACTGCAGGTATATTTGGGCCTGCAGAAGGAGGGGGAGGGGTGTGACTGGGGAGTGCACTGCAGGTATATTTGGGCCTGTAGAAGGAGGGGCAGAGTTGTGACTGGGGAGTGCACTGCAGGTATATTTGGGCCTGTAGAAGGAGGGGGAGGGGTGTGACTGGGGAGTGCACTGCAGGTATATTTGGGCCTGTAGAAGGAGGGGGAGGGGTGTGACTGGGGAGTGCACTGCAGGTATATTTGGGCCTGCAGAAGGAGGGGCAGGGGTGTGACTGGGGAGTGCACTGCAGGTATATTTGTGCCTGCAGAAGGAGGGGGAGGGGTGTGACTGGGGAGTGCACTGCAGGTATATTTGGGCCTGCAGAAGGAGGGGCAGGGGTGTGACTGGGGAGTGCACTGCAGGTATATTTGGGCCTGCAGAAGGAGAGGCAGGGGTGTGACTGGGGAGTGCACTGCAGCTATATTTGGGCCTGCAGAAGGAGGGACAGGGGTGTGACTGGGGAGTGCACTGCAGGTATATTTGGGCCTGTAGAAGGAGGGGCAGAGTTGTGACTGGGGAGTGCACTGCAGGTATATTTGTGCCTGTAGAAGGAGGGACAGGGGTGTGACTGGGGAGTGCACTGCAGGTATATTTGTGCCTCTAGAAGGAGAGGGAGGGGTGTGACTGGGGAGTGCACTGCAGGTATATTTGGGCCTGCAGAAGGAGGGGCAGGGGTGTGACTGGGGAGTGCACTGCAGGTATATTTGTGCCTGTAGAAGGAGAGGGAGGGGTGTGACTGGGGAGTGCACTGCAGGTATATTTGGGCCTGCAGAAGGAGGGGCAGGGGTGTGACTGGGGAGTGCCCTGCAGGTATATTTGGCCCTGCAGAAGGAGGGGCAGGGGTGTGACTGGGGAGTGCACTGCAGGTATATTTGGGCCTGTAGAAGGAGGGGCAGAGTTGTGACTGGGGAGTGCACTGCAGGTATATTTGTGCCTGTAGAAGGAGGGACAGGGGTGTGACTGGGGAGTGCACTGCAGATATATTTGTGCCTCTAGAAGGAGAGGGAGGGGTGTGACTGGGGAGTGCACTGCAGGTATATTTGGGCCTGCAGAAGGAGGGGCAGGGGTGTGACTGCGGAGTGCACTGCAGGTATATTTGTGCCTGTAGAAGGAGAGGGAGGGGTGTGACTGGGGAGTGCACTGCAGGTATATTTGGGCCTGCAGAAGGAGGGGCAGGGGTGTGACTGGGGAGTGCACTGCAGGTATATTTGGGCCTGCAGAAGGAGGGGCAGGGGTGTGACTGGGGAGTGCACTGCAGGTATATTTCTGCCTGTAGAAGGAGGGGCAGGGGTATGACTGGGGAGTGCACTGCAGGTATATTTGTGCCTGTAGAAGGAGGAGGAGGGGTGTGACTGGGAGTGCACTGCAGGTATATTTGTGCCTGTAGAAGGAGGGGGAGGGGTGTGACTGGGGAGTGCACTGCAGGTATATTTGGGCCTGCAGAAGGAAGGGGAGGGGTGTGACTGGGGAGTGCACTGCAGGTATATTTGGGCCTGCAGAAGGAGGGGCAGAGGTGTGACTGGGGAGTACACTGCAGGTATGTTTGTGCCTGTAGAAGGAGGGACAGGGGTGTGACTGGGGAGTGCACTGCAGGTATATTTGTGCCTGTAGAAGGAGGGGCAGGGGTGTGACTGGGGACTGCTCTTCAGGTATATTTGGGCCTGTAGAAGGAGGGACAGGGGTGTGACTGGGGAGTGCACTGCAGGTATATTTGGGCCTGCAGAAGGAGGGGCAGGGGTGTGACTGGGGAGTGCACTGCAGGTATATTTGGGCCTGTAGAAGGAGGGACAGGGGTGTGACTGGGGAGTGCACTGCAGGTATATTTGGGCCTGCAGAAGGAGGGCAGGGGTGTGACTGGGGAGTGCTCTGCAGGTATATTTGGGCCTGTAGAAGGAGGGACAGGGGTGTGACTGGGGAGTGCTCTGCAGGTATATTTGGGCCTGTAGAAGGAGGGACAGGGGTGTGACTGGGGAGTGCTCTTCAGGTATATTTGGGCCTGTAGAAGGAGGGACAGGGGTGTGACTGGGGAGTGCACTGCAGGTATATTTGGGCCTGTAGAAGGAGGGACAGGGGTGTGACTGGGGAGTGCACTGCAGGTATATTTGGGCCTGCAGAAGGAGGGGCAGGGGTGTGACTGGGGAGTGCACTGCAGGTATATTTGTGCCTGTAGAAGGAGAGGGAGGGGTGTGACTGGGGAGTGCACTGCAGGTATATTTGTCCCTGCAGAAGGAGGGGCAGGGGTGTGACTGGGGAGTGCACTGCAGGTATATTTGGGCCTGCAGAAGTAGGGGCAGGGGTGTGACTGGGGAGTGCTCTGCAGGTATATTTGGGCCTGCAGAAGGAGGGACAGGGGTGTGACTGGGGAGTGCACTGCAGGTACATTTGGGCCTGCAGAAGGAGGGACAGGGGTGTGACTGGGGAGTGCACTGCAGGTATATTTGTCCCTGCAGAAGGAGGGACAGGGGTGTGACTGGGGAGTGCACTGCAGGTATATTTGGGCCTGCAGAAGGAGGGGCAGGGGTGTGACTGGGGAGTGCACTGCAGGTATATTTGTCCCTGCAGAAGGAGGGACAGGGGTGTGACTGGGGAGTGCACTGCAGGTATATTTGGGCCTGCAGAAGGAGGGGCAGGGGTGTGACTGGGGAGTGCTCTGCAGGTATATTTGGGCCTGTAGAAGGAGGGACAGGGGTGTGACTGGGGAGTGCACTGCAGGTATATTTGGGCCTGCAGAAGGAGGGGCAGGGGTGTGACTGGGGAGTGCTCTGCAGGTATATTTGGGCCTGTAGAAGGAGGGACAGGGGTGTGACTGGGGAGTGCACTGCAGGTATATTTGGGCCTGCAGAAGGAGGGACAGGGGTGTGACTGGGGAGTGCACTGCAGGTATATTTGGGCCTGTAGAAGGAGAGGGAGGGGTGTGACTGGGGAGTGCACTGCAGGTATATTTGGGCCTGCAGAAGGAGGGGGAGGGGTGTGACTGGGGAGTGCACTGCAGGTATATTTGTGCCAGCAGAAGGAGGGGCAGGGGTGTGACTGGGGAGTGCTCTGCAGGTACATTTGGGCCTGCAGAAGGAGGGGCAGGGGTGTGACTGGGGAGTGCACTGCAGGTATATTTGGGCCTGCAGAAGGAGGGGCAGGGGTGTGACTGGGGAGTGCACTGCAGGTATATTTGGGCCTGTAGAAGGAGGGGGAGGGGTGTGACTGGGGAGTGCACTGCAGGTATATTTGGGCCTGCAGAAGGAGGGACAGGGGTGTGACTGGGGAGTGCACTGCAGGTATATTTGTGCCTGTAGAAGGAGGGGCAGGGGTGTGACTGGGGAGTGCACTGCAGGTATATTTGGGCCTGCAGAAGGAGAGGCAGGGGTGTGACTGGGGAGTGCACTGCAGGTATATTTGGGCCTGCAGAAGGAGGGACAGGGGTGTGACTGGGGAGTGCACTGCAGGTATATTTGGGCCTGTAGAAGGAGGGGCAGAGTTGTGACTGGGGAGTGCACTGCAGGTATATTTGTGCCTGTAGAAGGAGGGACAGGGGTGTGACTGGGGAGTGCACTGCAGGTATATTTGTGCCTCTAGAAGGAGAGGGAGGGGTGTGACTGGGGAGTGCACTGCAGGTATATTTGGGCCTGCAGAAGGAGGGGCAGGGGTGTGACTGGGGAGTGCACTGCAGGTATATTTGTGCCTGTAGAAGGAGGGACAGCGGTGTGACTGGGGAGTGCACTGCAGGTATATTTGGGCCTGCAGAAGGAGGGCAGGGGTGTGACTGGGGAGTGCTCTGCAGGTATATTTGGGCCTGTAGAAGGAGGGACAGGGGTGTGACTGGGGAGTGCTCTTCAGGTATATTTGGGCCTGTAGAAGGAGGGACAGGGGTGTGACTGGGGAGTGCACTGCAGGTATATTTGTGCCTGTAGAAGGAGAGGCAGGGGTGTGACTGGGGAGTGCACTGCAGGTATATTTGGGCCTGCAGAAGGAGGGGCAGGAGTGTGACTGGGGAGTGCACTGCAGGTATATTTGTGCCTGTAGAAGGAGAGGGAGGGGTGTGACTGGGGAGTGCTCTGCAGGTATATTTGTCCCTGCAGAAGGAGGGGCAGGGGTGTGACTGGGGAGTGCACTGCAGGTATATTTGGGCCTGCAGAAGTAGGGGCAGGGGTGTGACTGGGGAGTGCTCTGCAGGTATATTTGGGCCTGCAGAAGGAGGGACAGGGGTGTGACTGGGGAGTGCACTGCAGGTATATTTGTGCCTGTAGAAGGAGGGGCAGGGGTGTGACTGGGGAGTGCTCTTCAGGTATATTTGGGCCTGTAGAAGGAGGGACAGGGGTGTGACTGGGGAGTGCTCTGCAGGTATATTTGGGCCTGTAGAAGGAGGGACAGGGGTGTGACTGGGGAGTGCACTGCAGGTATATTTGGGCCTGCAGAAGGAGGGACAGGGGTGTGACTGGGGAGTGCACTGCAGGTATATTTGGGCCTGTAGAAGGAGAGGGAGGGGTGTGACTGGGGAGTGCACTGCAGGTATATTTGGGCCTGCAGAAGGAGGGGCAGGGGTGTGACTGGGGAGTGCACTGCAGGTATATTTGGGCCTGCAGAAGGAGGGGCAGGGGTGTGACTGGGGAGTGCTCTGCAGGTACATTTGGGCCTGCAGAAGGAGGGGCAGGGATGTGACTGGGGAGTGCACTGCAGGTACATTTGTGCCTGCAGAAGGAGGGACAGGGGTGTGACTGGGGAGTGCACTGCAGGTATATTTGTTCCTGCAGAAGGAGGGGTAGGGGTGTGACTGGGGAGTGCTCTGCAGGTACATTTGGGCCTGCAGAAGGAGGGGCAGGGGTGTGAATGGGGAGTGCACTGCAGGTATATTTGTGCCTGTAGAAGGAGGGGGAGGGGTGTGACTGGGGAGTGCACTGCAGGTATATTTGTGCCTGCAGAAGGAGGGGCAGGGGTGTGACTGGGGAGTGCACTGCAGGTACATTTGGGCGTGCAGAAGGAGGGGCAGGGGTGTGACTGGGGAGTGCACTGCAGGTACATTTGGGCCTGCAGAAGGAGGGGCAGGGGTGTGACTGGGGAGTGCACTGCAGGTATATTTGTCCCTGCAGAAGGAGGGACATGGGTGTGACTGGGGAGTGCACTGCAGGTATATTTGTCCCTGCAGAAGGAGGGACAGGGGTGTGACTGGGGAGTGCACTGCAGGTATATTTGGGCCTGCAGAAGGAGGGGCAGGGGTGTGACTGGGGAGTGCACTGCAGGTATATTTGTGTCTGTAGAAGGAGAGGGCAGGGGTGTGACTGGGGAGTGCACTGCAGGTATATTTGTGTCTGTAGAAGGAGAGGGCAGGGGTGTGAGTGGGGAGTGCACTGCAGGTATATTTGTGCCTGTTGAAGGAGAGGCAGGGGTGTGACTGGGGAGTGCACTGCAGGTATATTTGTGCCTGTAGAAGGAGGGCAGGGGTGTGACTGGGGAGTGCACTGCAGGTATATTTGTGCCTGTAGAAGGAGGGCAGGGGTGTGACTGGGGAGTGCTCTGCAGGTATATTTGGGCCTGTAGAAGGAGGGGGAGGGGTGTGACTGGGGAGTGCTCTGCAGGTATATTTGTCCCTGCAGAAGGAGGGGGAGGGGTGTGACTGGGGAGTGCACTGCAGGTACATTTGGGCCTGTAGAAGGAGGGGGAGGGGTGTGACTGGGGAGTGCTCTGCAGGTATATTTGGGCCTGTAGAAGGAGGGGGAGGGGTGTGACTGGGGAGTGCTCTGCAGGTATATTTGGGCCTGTAGAAGGAGAGGGCAGGGGTGTGATTGGGGAGTGCTCTGCAGGTATATTTGGGCCTGTAGAAGGAGAGGGCAGGGGTGTGACTGGGGAGTGCACTGCAGGTATATTTGTCCCTGCAGAAGGAGGGGCAGGGGTGTGACTGGGGAGTGCACTGCAGGTATATTTGGGCCTGCAGAAGGAGGACAGGGCTGTGACTGGGGAGTGCACTGCAGGTATATTTGTGCCTGTAGAAGGAGGGTCAGGGGTGTGACTGGGGAGTGCACTGCAGGTATATTTGGGCCTGCAGAAGGAGGACAGGGGTGTGACTGGGGAGTGCTCTGCAGGTATATTTGGGCCTGGAGGAGGGAGAAGGGGGATCGTGAGCTGGGGACAGGAGTGTGGGGGAGTGGGGCCCAGGCAGCACTCGGTGTGGTTAGGGCTGGGAAGGAGGGTCTCCCTCTTGGCTCTTTACTAGTTCAGTTTCTCTGCTGCTCAGGCTCTGGACTATGGCCGCACACCAATGAGAGTGTTTTAGCAACAAGACTTTAGTCCTTCCACTGATTTGGACGAGGGGAGGGAAGGGCAAAGGGGGCAGTTTCCCTGGGAGCCAGAGATTCCAGAGGCCCAGGCTCCCAGCGTCACTGGCGCTATGTCTAGACTGCAAGCGTGTTTTGAAGGAGCATCTAGACGACAAACAGTACTTCCGAAACGCAAAGTGCTGTTTTGAAAGAGAGCGCCCAGGCAGTCTGGCTGCTCTTTCGAAGAAGCGCCGTTTGCATGACAAAGCGCCTTTGCTCGAAAGCGCACTTTTGAAAAACGACATTCTTCCTTGTAAAACGAGGTTTTCCGCAGTCAGAAAAGCTGCCGCGTTCTGTCCATTGACTTTCGAAAGAATGCAGCAGCAGTCTAGATGCAGGGGAAGTTTTTTTTGAAAAAGCCCTGTCGTCTAGACACACCCTGCTGCTACTTGCAGCAGCAGCGGTAGTGAGAGCTCCAGCCCCTTCAGATTTCCTCTGGAGCACCAAGCTGTGCACTCAGGGCGGCTCTGAGCACTGGGCAGAGGCCGCACAGTGGTCTGGGAAGCACTGAGGGCTGGCTACCCTGGCCCCTCCCTTCCCACCAGAGGTCCCCACCCTTTCTTGGAGCGCAGAGCTGGGCCCAGCCACCCACACTTTGACCATGGACCCACAAGCTGGGAGTTCCCCTGATTTGGAAGTAGCCAGAGACTGGATGTGAGCCAGCAGTTTGTTCCATCCCTGCTGCCAGCCGGAACCAAGAACTTTGCAATTGTGCACATTTGATTCCTTTATCCAATTTCAACTCTCCTCCTGTCTTCCTTCTTTTTATAAATAACCAGGAATGGCCTGAGGCAGCTGCGGCAGCTGGTGCCCCAGTGGAAGGTGTGATCAGTACCCCCGCCTGCACAGCCGTCAATGGCCATGATGGAATCACGGGGCGCACCATGACATCATCATCAGGCACCCGGGCTGGCGGCACCCTAGGCCACTGCCTAGTTCACCTAGGCTCACGGGCTGCCCCTGTACATAACCCCTGGAAAGATCGGCGTTATTTTGACCTTTTCTCACAGTGTTGTCTTCAAGTTGTCACTGTCAAGTCCAAGTCGAGTCTCAAGTCACTTCTGAGTCAAGTCCCAAGTCGAGTTTTTCAAGTCTTAATTTAAAAAATGTCGTTACTTTTGTACAAGCCGTCAATATTGGCATTTTCGGACAATTTTTTCACCAACTCGATTTAACAAAATTAGCAAGTCTCAAGTCGAGTCTCAAGTCACAAACAATGAACCTGAGTCGAGTCTCAAGATGAGTCACCTAGGTGACTTAAGTCGACTCTAGTTCAAGTCAACAATTCTGTTTTCTCAGATAGTTTGTCCGGAATTAGATACTCTCAGTAGTGTCCCATGAAACACAACTTTTACTTATGCAGCTATCATTTTTGTATCTAAAGTTAAGAATATTGACTGTACATCTGTACTACAAAAGCATTTGCACCTGGGGGACATCCAGCAGACAATGCAACCAGTCTGTCTGGCTAGCTGGGAACAAGTCGTTGGACCATTAGGGAGGTCGGGAGGACTTTGAAGATGCTCATCTACCAGCTTCCTGGAAAGCTTTCCTGTGGGTGAGTCAAATTAACTTTTGAGTTATGACTTCAGGGTCATGTGATCAAGTCACCTGTTACTGAACTCTATCTTGGAATACCGGTATTTTTCCATTAACTGGCATGGGAATTAAGTTTGGGAACAAAAGTTTCCCACCATATGCAAAACCTTCAGGGAGTGATAAAATCAAGGGTTGTTCTTCACTGAATCTCCATCCAACATGACTGTGGTGATCATCTAAGAAACAAGGATGTGGGAAGGGAGAGAAGGATAGGCCACAATCTGGAAAAATACCTATGAGAGAATTACTTGGAGTTTTAAGCTGCAAGCAAGATCAGCTTGCCATCAAGTACCTCTGCAATCTGCTTAAAATAACATTTAAGGTGAAAAATTACTACTTGTACTCCAGTGATAGAGATGTAGCCGTGTTAGTCTGGTGTAGCTGAAACAAAATGCAGGACTATGTAGCACTTTAAAGACTAACAAGATGGTTTATCTTTTCATGTGTGTTCATTTTTTTAAATTGTATCCTTTGGTATATATGGTTGTGACTATTTTCTTCCACTATTTGATCTGAGGAAGTGGGTCTGGCCCATGAAAGCTCATCATCTAATAAACCATCTTGTGAGTCTGTAAAGTGCTACATAGTCCTGTATTTTACTTGTACTCCAGTCATCTAAAGAAGTGGTCTGTGCCCATGAAAGCTCATGATCCCATCTACATGTGTTGTTAGTCTGTCCAGGATAAAAACAAAGTCTGGTAGCACTTCATAGACTAACTTGGCTACCCCTCTGAAGCTACTTGTAACCAGTTTCTTTAGTATTTTAAGCTTATATTCTTGTTTTATTTGCTGAGTAATCTACTTTGATCTGTCTGCTATCCCATATGCTCTTTTCTACTGAATAACCTTATTTTTGTCTTCTCTAAAGTTTGTGATATTTATAACCGAGGGGCAAAAAGCTGGGCGTATCTTTCTCCACATTGATGGAGGAGATTGAGAGACAAGGCAAATTTCATGAGCTGCCTCGGTACAGTTCTCTGTGCAGTGCAAGACAACACAGAGACAGTATACATGTCTGTGCTCGTAGGGAATAATCTCCGGACACACTGGGTGTTGGTGAAAACAAGCAGAGGATTTATTGGTTCACACTGCGCCGGTGGAGTGTGGACCAGGTGTTAGCCCAGAGCGCGCTAACTTAGCCAAAACATACATTAGATTCTATAGGTAGCAGATGGACGGAGGAGAAGTGATTTGATAGGTCTAGCAGCGGAAGTGAGAGATGCACATAAGCCAATGGTCTGAGACAGTTACACAGCGTCTCCGCCCCTCGCCAATTAAACATGTTATCACTAATACAGGAAGTTATTCCTAACAAGCTAAATGTGCCAACGTAAACAGGAGGGCAGCCCCCAGAATGAATATGTTGCTGTAAGCTTGTTAGCCGACCTTGTGATGTCTAGGCGGGATGGACGACTCCATCCCCATCATGGCACAGTCCTTGAGATTCAAGCTCATTAATCTGGAAGCACAAGAGACAGTGGAACCCGCGCAGCCAGACTGACACCAGCCAGGCCTTATCAGAGTGAGAGGCCCCTTTGGAAGGTAGTTGCCATGGGAATCGGGGTCACAGTAACTGTTGAACTGTTTTACTTCCCGAGCTTGGCCGAATACTTTCAGGTTTCAGTTTGTCAGTTCTCAGCAAGATACCATGGACTGCCTCAGTTTACCCTACAGTGCTGAGCAATTTTCAAGCTGTGTATTCCCATGTGGAGCTGATTTCAGTGTCTGTGTCTTCCTGAAGCAGGGTGCATCCCCCCCAGTGTGTGTTGGAGGAGGTTTGAGGGCCTGGATCAGCAGGGCAGTGTAAGGGAGCCCAGACACTAAAGAACTGGTGGACCAGGTGGGCTCAGTGTTACACTAGTACATCAGATGGTAGCTCAGAGGGGATGTAATCCAGCATAGTAGTTCCTGTAGGGGCAGGATCTATGGGCTTATGCTATGGACATCACCCCACAGCAGAGCTAAGGGGTTCAGGTACCGATGCATCTGTGCAGCCACTCTGGCTCCCCCAGACTTGTTGGGCCCCACTCCATGCGGGCATAGAACAAATGCAAACACCCATCTGTTTGCACAGCACTTTGCTTGACAGCACAGTCATTTTATACCAGGTGCTTTGTGGCAGGGCTAAGAAGCTGTCGCCTGGGCTCAAGGCCCTGCTATGCCAGCCACAGCTGTCTGATAAGGAGGCAGTCTCACACTCTGCCAGTGAATCCCCGGGGGCACCCTGCCACAGCTGTCTGATAAGGAGGCAGTCTCACACTCTGCCAGTGAATCCCCGGGGGCACCCTGTCACAGCTGTCTGATAAGGAGGCAGTCTCACACTCTGCCAGTGAATCCCCGGGGGCACCCTGCCACAGCTGTCTGATAAGGAGGCAGTCTCACACTCTGCCAGTGAATCCCCCGGGGGACCCTGCCACAGCTGTCTGATAAGGAGGCAGTCTCACACTCTGCCAGTGAATCCCCGGGGGCACCCTGCCACAGCTGTCTGATAAGGAGGCAGTCTCACACTCTGCCAGTGAATCCCCGGGGGCACCCTGCCACAGCTGTCTGATAAGGAGGCAGTCTCACACTCTGCCAGTGAATCCCGGGGGCACCCTGCCACAACTGTCTGATAAGGAGGCAGTCTCACACTCTGCCAGTGAATCCCCGGGGGCACCCTGTCACAGCTGTCTGATAAGGAGGCAGTCTCACACTCTGCCAGTGAATCCCCGGGGCACCCTGCCACAGCTGTCTGATAAGGAGGCAGTCTCACACTCTGCCAGTGAATCCCCGGGGGCACCCTGCCACAGCTGTCTGATAAGGAGGCAGTCTCACACTCTGCCAGTGAATCCCCGGGGGCACCCTGCCACAGCTGTCTGATAAGGAGGCAGTCTCACACTCTGCCAGTGAATCCCCCGGGGCACCCTGTCACAGCTGTCTGATAAGGAGGCAGTCTCACACTCTGCCAGTGAATCCCCGGGGGCACCCTGCCACAGCTGTCTGATAAGGAGGCAGTCTCACACTCTGCCAGTGAATGCCCCGGGGCACCCTGCCACAGCTGTCTGGTAAGGAGGCAGTCTCACACTCTGCCAGTGAATCCCCCGGGGCACCCTGCCACAGCTGTCTGATAAGGAGGCAGTCTCACACTCTGCCAGTGAATCCCCGGGGGCACCCTGCCACAGCTGTCTGATAAGGAGGCAGTCTCACACTCTGCCAGTGAATCCCCCGGGGCACCCTGTCACAGCTGTCTGATAAGGAGGCAGTCTCACACTCTGCCAGTGAATCCCCGGGGGCACCCTGCCACAGCTGTCTGATAAGGAGGCAGTCTCACACTCTGCCAGTGAATCCCCCGGGGCACCCTGTCACAGCTGTCTGATAAGGAGGCAGTCTCACACTCTGCCAGTGAATCCCCGGGGGCACCCTGCCACAGCTGTCTGATAAGGAGGCAGTCTCACACTCTGCCAGTGAATCCCCGGGGCACCCTGCCACAGCTGTCTGATAAGGAGGCAGTCTCACACTCTGCCAGTGAATCCCCGGGGGCACCCTGCCACAGCTGTCTGATAAGGAGGCAGTCTCACACTCTGCCAGTGAATCCCCGGGGCACCCTGCCACAGCTGTCTGATAAGGAGGCAGTCTCACACTCTGCCAGTGAATCCCCGGGGGCACCCTGTCACAGCTGTCTGATAAGGAGGCAGTCTCACACTCTGCCAGTGAATCCCTGGGGGCACCCTGCCACAGCTGTCTGATAAGGAGGCAGTCTCACACTCTGCCAGTGAATCCCCGGGGCACCCTGCCACAGCTGTCTGATAAGGAGGCAGTCTCACACTCTGCCAGTGAATCCCCGGGGGCACCCTGCCACAGCTGTCTGATAAGGAGGCAGTCTCACACTCTGCCAGTGAATCCCCGGGGGCACCCTGCCACAGCTGTCTGATAAGGAGGCAGTCTCACACTCTGCCAGTGAATCCCCGGGGGCACCCTGCCACAGCTGCCTGATAAGGAGGCAGTCTCACACTCTGCCAGTGAATCCCTGGGGGCACCCTGTCACAGCTGTCTGATAAGGAGGCAGTCTCACACTCTGCCAGTGAATCCCCGGGGCACCCTGCCACAGCTGTCTGATAAGGAGGCAGTCTCACACTCTGCCAGTGAATCCCCCGGGGCACCCTGCCACAGCTGTCTGATAAGGAGGCAGTCTCACACTCTGCCAGTGAATACCCGGGGGCACCCTGCCACAGCTGCCTTTCACTGCTGCTGTGGTTCTACAGTGTGGGACTTCAGGGCTCCACTTCTCCACACAGCTCCCGGCAATGCATCTGCCCCATTGTCCAACAGCCAGCTGTGGCAACTGAGCCTGGAAAAGGTTTGAGAAACTTCTCCCGCAAGTGGCTCCTGAGGGAAGCTGGGGATAGAACCAGGAGTCCTGGCAAAACCCTCACTCCGTGATTTCTGTAAGGAAAAGAAACTCTCCCCCCCCCCCCCCCCCCAGTAAAATGTTTGCCCAGGCCACTCTTGCTATAGTGCGCTGCGGTACTCCTCAGGAGAAACCGGCCGCACCCTCCTGCACACCATTGCCGTTAGAAAAAGGGAAGGTGTGAAAAGGGGAAAATAGCCTCAGACTCTCCCACCCGTCACCTTGGCGTGAGAACTGCAGGGCTTACCTGGTCGCATGAAACCTGCTCAGTTTCGGCCCAACCCCTGGGACACAGACCCCCACTTGGTGACCGTTGGGCCATATATGGTAATATGCAAGCACGGGAAAGCGATGTGCAGATTTGGGGATAAATACCCATGGCACAGTTCGCTCGAGGAGGTCTTCGCAACACACGTACCACCATGTGTGTGCCTTCCCGTAGACTCCAAAGCGCTGCCGGCCTGATCAACCGACCAGCCACCTCCCCCGACTCTCGGGCGTAACCAAGGCCTTCGCAACCGAACCGATATCCGTGAAATGTTCCGTGTGCTCTGTACGTTGGTATGTAGGATTTGATTTTCTTTGTTCTGTAAGCTTAGTGTTGTAGTTGTTTGTAGTTATCACTGTTATTTAATTAGTGTAGCTGGATATCTTTAGAATACAGACTATTCCCCTTGCCATTCCCATCTTTATATTTCTGACACGTTTAAACTAGGAATCTTAGAATAAATATAATAAATACTGTAAATTCATTATTAACACGGTTGTCATGATTATGAGGGTTAGCCAGCAGCCTGGGGAATAAGGAGTTAACTACACCTAGCCAGGTGGAGTGACCAGTAGGAATGTAGGTGGGACTTTCAAACTGAGACAAAGGAATTTGGGTTTTTTTCCTTTTGTTCCTCTGGGTGAGTCCTCTGCAGCTACAGAGAGGGACAAGCATGTCTCTCTCTCTCTCTCCAAGACACCATTCTTCATTTTCTGTAAGTAGGATAAAGTTTAGGTAGTTTCGTTAGGATTTATTGTTTTAAGGGTTGGGGATGGGATCTGAGATCTGGCCCTGCTTAAAAGAGGTTTTGGCTTTTCTTTGTAACTAAGTTCTAGGCCATGGAGTTTCTCCATGAGTGTATTTTGTTACCTTCCCATCTAGTCATTATGCCTGCAACAGGAATATTGTTGTAATAATAAAAGTCTTCTCTTTATTAACCTGGCATTGGTTACTTAAGAACATAAGAACGGCCGTACTGGGTCAGACCAAAGGTCCATCTAGCCCAGTATCCTGTCTACCGACAGTGGCCAACACCAGGTGCCCCAGAGAGGGTGGACTGAAGACAATGATCAAGTGATTTGTCTCCTGCCATCCCTCTCCAGCCTCTGACAAACAGAAGCCAAGGACACCATTTTATCCCCTGGCTAATAGCCTTTTATGGACCTAACCTCCATGAAATTATCTAGCTTCTCTTTAAACTCTGTTATAGTCCTAGCCTTCACCGCCTCCTCTGGCAAGGAGTTCCACAGGTTGACTACACGCTGTGTGAAGAAGAACTTTCTTTTATTAGTTTTAAACCTGCTACCCATTAATTTCATTTGGTGTGTGTCCTGATTTTTATAATAGGGGTGAGATTTCCCAAATGATCTTTCCCCTGATTTCTTTATCAATATTTGGGTGGTGGCAGCAGAAGTTTTATTCCCAAGATCTAGGTTTAAGATTTTTGGGGAAGTTTTATACCAAAGCCTGGTAGAGAAGGCTTTGGGGTACACTTGCTGGCCCCCACTTCTGCATTTATCATGCCAGAGTGGGGAAGGAGCCATGACATTAAACTGATTTTTAGATTCCTCTCCTCCACAGCATAGTTTCAGGTGAGTATGAACTATTCCCTCAGACACTGGTGCCTTAGGACCATTGTGCACCAAGGAAGCATCACAAGAAGAGCTGAAACAGACACGTGCACACTTCCATCCCATCGCCCTGCACACCTCCCATTCCTCCGTGACAATCGAAAGCAGCACGAGAAGGAGCCGCCGTCGCTGCGGGCCCGGCTCCCCCACCACCACAGACGCCGTCCCTGCTCCTGGAGCCGCCGTTTGCTTCCTCTCCTCCTTCCTCCTCCCGCCCCTCCACCCCGGGCCTCGGAGGGGCGCAAGGGGGCAGCCGGCCCGTAGCACCAGCCACAGGGACAAGACGGGCAGCCGGCCCGCAGCACCAGCCGCAGGGACAGGACGGGCAGCCGGCCCACAGCACCAGCCGCAGGGACAGGACGGGCAGCCGGCCCACAGCACCAGCCACAGGGACAGGACGGGCAGCCGGCCCGCAGCACCAGCCACAGGGACAGGACGGGCAGCCGGCCCGCAGCACCAGCCACAGGGACAGGACGGGCAGCCGGCCCACAGCACCAGCCGCAGGGACAGGACGTGCAGCCGGCCCACAGCACCAGCCACAGGGACAGGACGGGCAGCCGGCCCACAGCACCAGCCGCAGGGACAGGACGGGCAGCCGGCCCGCAGCACCAGCCGCAGGGACAGGACGGGCAGCCGGCCCACAGCACCAGCCACAGGGACAGGACGGGCAGCCGGCCCACAGCACCAGCCGCAGGGACAGGACGGGCAGCCGGCCCGCAGCACCAGCCGCAGGGACAGGACGGGCAGCCGGCCCACAGCACCAGCCGCAGGGACAGGACGGGCAGCCGGCCCACAGCACCAGCCGCAGGGACAGGACGGGCAGCCGGCCCACAGCACCAGCCGCAGGGACAGGACGGGCAGCCGGCCCACAGCACCAGCCGCAGGGACAGGACGGGCAGCCGGCCCGCAGCACCAGCCACAGGGACAGGACGGGCAGCCGGCCCGTAGCACCAGCCGCAGGGACAGGACGGGCAGCCGGCCCGCAGCACCAGCCACAGGGACAGGACGGGCAGCCGGCCCGCAGCACCAGCCGCAGGGACAGGACGGGCAGCCGGCCCGCAGCACCAGCCACAGGGACAGGACGGGCAGCCGGCCCGCAGCACCAGCCGCAGGGACAGGACGGGCAGCCGGCCCACAGCACCAGCCGCAGGGACAGGACGGGCAGCCGGCCCGCTGCCCCCCCCCCAGCTCAGCCCTGCCAGCCCCTCATCTCAGCCCTGCCTCCGCCCGGCTGCCCTGCCCTCGCCGCCCTGCGGGGTGAGGAGGAGGAGGCTGTCAAAGCCCTTCCCCAGCCTGCCAGGCTCCCGCTCAGCCCGCCCGTACCCTTTCCCGGCGGCTCCCTGCCCTCAGGTTTCCTCCCTCCCTCAGCAGCCACCGCAGCAGCGTAGCCAAATCGGCCCTCACGGAGCATGCTGCCAGAGCTGCGGCACACAGGGCCGGGCTGCGTTGGGACCGGGAGGGATATTTACAAAAGGCTGTGCCCAAACAAGGAGGAGTCAGAGTCCTAGGGCTGGATGTATCTGTTAACCCAGGCCCAGGTGATGCTGGGAACAACGGGAGGACCTGCCCCTCCCGGTCCCCTTTCTTCTCCTTCACACATGCTGGCACCAGGGAAGTGCCAGACCACATCACTGGGGTCAACACAGTCAAAGTAGCTTTGGCTAGTTCACAGGTACACTGGAGTCTGTGGGAGTTCACTAGCACCTAGGCCAGGTCCGGTGTGGAATTTCTGGGATTTGCCTTGAAACTGTAGGTCACACACTATTCTTGGTGTGGATTTATTGTCTTGCATTCATTCCAGCAAGCACTAATCACCTTGCTCTGCAGACTGGCTTTCAGGTATCTAAAAGAGTGTCACAAGGAGGAGGGAGAAAAATTGTTCTCCTTAGCCTCTGAGGACAGGACAAGAAGCAATGGGGAAAAGTTCCTGCCTGTCAGGGGGGTCAAACACTGGAATAAGTTGCCTGGGGAGTTGTGGAATCTCCATCTCTGGAGAGATTTAAGAGCAGGTCAGATAGACACCTGTCAGGGATGGTCTAGAGACCATCCCTGGTCCTGCTGTGAGGGCAGGGGACTGGACTCGATGACCTTGCAAGGTCCCTGCCAGTTCCAGTGCTCTGATTCTAAGGTAAGGTCTCCTCTTTGGACCCTTCTCTGTCCTTTAGAGCAAACCTGAGCACTCCTGTCCCCTCCAGGCACACACTAACAGGATCTTACTGTGCACTAACACACACACACACGGCACGCACTAACAGCACCTTATTGTGCACTAGCACACACTAGCACCACCTTCTGAAGATGCTAATATAAAACATACATAAGCATACACAACTCTGAGTACATACACAAATGCACCATTCTGCTGATGCTGATAACACACATCTGTACATTAGCACGCACACACATCCGTACACTAGCACACACACACACACACAGCCGTACACTAGCGCGCACACACACACACACAGCCGTACACTAGCGCACACACACACACACACACACACACACAGCCGTACACTAGCGCACACACACACACACAGCCGTACACTAGCGCACACACACACACACACACACACACACAGCTGTACACTAGCACACACATCTTGGGACACGCTCTAACATCAATGTTCCCTCTTTTCTATCCAGGTGTGGATTGTTTCTCTCCATGTGCTGCGACAAACTGGGGATTTTAGTCACCTTGGCCGTGTCCAGACTCAGGGGTTTTTTCGGGAAAAGTAGCCTTTTCCCGAAAAAACTTCCCCTGCGTCCAGACTCAAGCCGCGTTCTTTCGAAATTATTTCGAAAGAACGCGGCTTTTCTTTCAATGGCGGTAAACCTCGTTTCACGAGGAAGAACGCCTTCTTTCGAAAGTTCCTCTTTCGAAGGAAGGCGTTCTTCAATGTAAAGAGACCGTCTTCGAAAGAGAGCATCCAGACTCGCTGGGTGCTCTCTTTCGAAAAAGCGGATTTCTCTTTCGAAAGATCCGCCTGCAGTCTAGACGCGATCTTTTGAAAGAGGCTCTTTCGAAAGATGCTTTCGAAAGAGCCTCTTTCGAAAGAAGCCTGCAGTCTAGACATAGCCCTTGTTATGTTGCATGTGAGTTCTAGTATCCTACAGTAAACCCGTTTGTCTGCCTCAGCTTCCCTGGACACTGTACTACTACCTAAATGGGAATAGGAACTATAGTATGATAGTCTCCCGCACCTACACAATGGCCAATGCCCTTTGTAACATGTGTCCAGGTGTCTCCATTTGCTGGGGAAGCAGGACAAAGGCCCATGAAGGAGCCTGGCTGGGGGGGCTGAGAGCAGGAGTAGATCAGTCTCTGCTGGTTTGGGATGCAGGGGAGGGCCAGGGCCCCTCTCCCAAAGAGGCATTGTGCTGACAAGTCTGTTCTGCGCTGTGTCCCTGTGACCCAATAATCCTTCTGTTCTCCCTGCCAGCTGAGAGTCACATCTGGCTCCATCTGGGAGGTGTAGGATCTGGGGATTCCCCACACCTTGGTGACTTGTGCAGAATAAGGTTTTTTTAAGTGCACCAAGATGTGTGCAAATGTGCACTACAAGTAGAAACAAAAAACCTACCTGGAGTGCTCTCCTAATCATCTGGGCAGCAGTAGCATTTATCCTGAATGGCCTCGTAGATGCCTAGCTGACACGGAACAGTGTCTAACACCCCCTTCAAAGGGGGAGCCAAGTTAGTCTGTAACTGAATGTCAGGGTGCAGGTCCCCCACCGTGCCTCTGGGAATGGTGGCAGATGAACCCAAAGTTCCCTAGCAAAGCACCTTGCTTTTATCACCCTTTTCTCTGTTGAAATCAGCGTATTCCGCTGTGTCATTCTGTGACCCGAGTGTTATCTTGCTGATGTCAATCATTCCCAGCATCTCTTGAAGGCTCATCCTGTCCTGTCAGTTGTTTTTAGGGGTGCCCGCCCTTCACCTTTAGAGCCGTCGATTCTGCCAATCTGATCCATTCTTGACTGGGGGTCTGCACTGATGGTTTCGCTGCTCTTCGCAGTCTGCCTTTTCCAGTTTGTCTTCACCCCACTTTCTCCCCCTTCTCTCTTGACCATCTGGCTCTAACAACGACCTTCACACTGTATCTCCTTCATACAAACAGTCTCTCACACAGAGTCCTTCAAAGGTAAACAATACTGCTTTATATTAAGCAAAAGCAAAAGCAAAAGCAGAACAATTCACATCGAAGGCCCAGGCTTTCGATATTTCTAATCTCATGAACATAGACGCAATATGAGATCCTGTCTCTTTACTTACTTACTAAAACTTTAGAACAAGGAGCTAGAGGAGATGTATACTTAACTAAAAGAATTTGACCTACTACAATATTCAATATGATGATATATATTACCTTACATTACTAAACCTAAGATAAGAAATATAAGAAGAATAAAAGTTTCAGTCCTAACGAGGCCCTGCCCTGAGGGCAGCTATGAAGCTTGCAGGTTTGGGGTGTGAATAGGATGAACTCACTCCCCACCCCACCACTCCAGATCTTAGTGGAGGGACAGAGAGACTTCCCCAGGCAGGTCACACACCTCCAGCCAGCACCCCGAGCCAGAGTGCCTGCCTATCCCAGAGTGCCTGCCTAGCCAAAGGATTGCTGGCCAGGCTGCTGGGGAGCTGAGTGAGCCAACCAGGGGCTGGTTCTCCGCCACTGTCCTCCCAGCAGGGACCTCAGATGCTCTGCATCCCCGTGTCGATGGGTCGCAGGGCTCACGGAGGGGTTTGGCCCCAAGGTGTTCGAGGGCCCGAGGCCCCGACACCAGATGAGGTGTGAGAAGCGTGCTTTCTTGGAAGACATCCGTGTTTCCAAGAACAAAGTCGCTCTCACCCTTCAGCGCCGGGGAGATTTTCATCTCATCCTACCAACAGTAAGGGCCCTCTTAGGGGAGCGTAAAGGGACCAGGCGGCGGGATGCCACGGCTTACCAGCGGGTCTGCAGCTTCTGTGACGCTCCGCTCACTTTTGGGCATGGTCACAGTTGCTGTGAGGCCCAATGGGGGCCGCTGGCACTCCTGCCAGCGAGGATGTTCCCCAGCCCTCTCGATGTTGCCGCCCATCTTTACCACTTTGAACACCCGGGGCTGTGGGTCGGGTCTCCATAGGTGTCAGGTACTCTCCTTCCTCCAGAAGGGGAGTACTCTGTTGTATTCCTCCAGGACACCCACACAGCTCCAGCCGCCGAGGCTAGCTGGCGGCTGGAGTGGGGGGACAGGGTTTATTTCAGCCACCTGTCGGCCTGTCAAGCCGGGGTGGTTACCCTGTTCTCCCCGAGCCTGCAGCCTGAGGTGCTGGGGACCGCCGAGGTCGTGCAGGGCTGCCTGCTGCACCTCCGGGTTCGGCTGATGCTAAATCTTGTCAACATCTACGCCCCGACGTCCGTCCCGGAGAGGCTCCGCTTCTATCAGCGGGCGTCTGCCTTCCTCGGCTCTCTGGATCCTCGCGAGTGCCTGGTCCTAGGCAGGGACTTCAATTGCACCCTCGAGGACCGGGACCGTACGGGGCCCGAGCAGTGCCCGGCCACCGCGGACGTCCTCAGGGAGATAATAGATCATCACTCCCTGGTGGACATCTGGTGAGACCTCCACCTGGGCGAGGAAACGGTGTTTACTTATGTCCAGGTGGTGGGTCATTGGTCTTCCACTCCAGGTTGGACCGCATTTATCTGTCTCATCATCATCTTTTCTGGGCCCATTCCTCCAGCATTCGGCTGGCTCCATTCTCGGACCACCATTTAGTGGCCATGAAGGCCTCTCTTTCCTTGGAGAGGCTGGGGCCAGCCTACTGGCATTTCAATAACAGCCTGCTGGAGGACGTGGGCTTCAGAGCGTCCTTCCGGGAGTTCTGGCTGGCCTGGCGTGGGCAGCGGTGCGCCTTTCCCTCGGCGCGGTGGTGGTGGGATGTTGGGAAGGTGCGCACTGGCTCTTCTGCCGTGACTACGCCCGGGAGGCCAGCCAGTGGAGGGATGCGGCGATAGAGCAGTTGGAACGGGAGGTTTTAGAGCTAGAGAGGTGGCTGGCCACCAGCCCCGAGGATCCGCCCTCTGCAGAACGTACCAGGAGAAGCGGGAGGAACTCCAGGCCCTTGAGGACCTTCGAGCCCGGGGTGCCTTTGTTCGGTCTTGCATTCTCTATGCCCTGGAGAAAAAGAGGGGGGCTAAAAAGCACATCGTCTGCATTCTGGCAGAGGATGATGCCCACCTCATGGATCCGGTGGAGATGTGCGAGAGGGCTCGTGCCTGCTACGCCTCTCTCTTCTCCCCGGATGCGCCCTATGCTGACGCCTGCAGGGTTCTCTGGAACAAACTCCCGACAGTCAGCGCGGGTGACCGGGACCAGCTAGAGCTGCCTCTCCCTGGCCGAGTTCTCGGACGTCCTCCATCTCATGCCCACCAATAAATCCCCGGGCATGGACAGGTGGACTGTGGTGTTCTACCGTGTGTTCTGGGACGTCCTCAGCCTGGACCTTGCTAGCGTCTGGGCCAAGTCCTTGGAGAGCGGAGTTCTCCCTTTATTGTGCAGGCGAGCTGTGCTCGCCTTGCTGCCCAAGAAGAGGGATCTCTGCGATCTGAGGAATTGGCGTCCCATCTCGCTCCTCAGCACAGACTATAAAATCGTTGCCAAAGCCATTTCCCTAAGGCTGAAGTCCGTGCTGGTGGATGTGGTTCATCCAGACCAGACCTACACTGTCCCGGGCCAAACCATCTTCGACAACCTCATCTGTGGCTCTGCTTCCTTGGGAGAAGGGCCAGTCAGCCAAAAGTCAGGCAGAGTTGGACCTTGCAAAGGGAATTAAAACCAATAGTAAAAGGTTTTATAGCCATATAAATAGGAAAAAAAACAAAAAAAGAAGTAAGACCACTAATTACTAAGGATGGTCCCTCCTGGCACAGTGACCGGAGATTGCCGTACCTGCATGAGCACTGCTCCGACGGTGGATCTCCCCATGCCAAACTGGTTTGCCATGGATTGGTAGCTGTCCGGCGTGGAAAGCTTCCATAGGGCAATGGCCACCTGCTTGTGGAGGAGAATTGCGGGTCTCGTGTGCATGTCCTGTCGCTGCAGGGCAGGGGCGAGCCACTCGCAGAGCTCCAGGAAGGTGTCCTCCTTCATCCTGAAGTTCTGGGTCCATTGTTGGTCTCCCCAGCGCTCCAGGACGATGCGGTCCCACCAGTCGCTGCTGATGTCCAGACGCCAGATGCAGCGGGGCACGCTGGTATCTGGGCACTGCTGCTGCTCCTCCACGGGTCCGGAAGAGGGCCTAGGGGTTGGGGTGCAGCAGATGCTGCCAGGTAGTCTCCAGCAATTGCTGCCAGGCTTGCAGCAAGACATCCAAAATTAGCACCAGAGTGCCCAGGGGCAGCTCCGGCTCCATGGTGCCGAGTGCTGTGGTGTCCTGAGTCAGGGGAACCAAAGCAAGCAGAGAAAAAAATTCTTTGCTGTCCCTCAGTAAGGTAGGCAAACAAGCAGGGAAAGCTGAGAACCAGCTGTCCAGGGGGGTCCCTTTGAGCACAAGCCTCAGATAGCCTCAGGCCGCAGCCACACAAAGCAACTACTGCCCTGATGCCCTGCTGGAACCAGTTTCAGTTGCTTTTAAATGCAATTCAGCATCCAATCAGTGTGGATGCGCTATTTTGAAATAACAAAACGCTATTTCAAAATGCTTTTTGTGCGTAAATGTGTTATTTCAAAATATCTTATTTCAAATTAACTATTTTGAACTAAGATATTTCAAAATTTCGCTGTAGTGTAGACATACCCTTACAGAAAAAAACAATAAATGGTCTGGTAGCACTTTATAGACTAACAAAACATGTAGATGGGATCATGAGCTTTCGTGGGCACAGACCACTTCTTCAGATGACCGGAGTTGTAAATAGGGGATATGAAAACTCGAAATAAATAGGAGAGAGGAAAGAGAGGAGGGAGAAAAAGAAAAAAAGAAAAAAGGGAGGGGGGTGTGAGACAGCATCATTAAGTATCTGGCGAGTGAGTACTTAAACCTAAGTAGATGGAAGTAAATAGCTAGATGCTAAGACAGGAAGGACACCACTCAGGGAGCTGTTAGCACCTTCAGTGGTTATGAAGCAGGTCGTGTCCTAGCCAGCCCATATCAGGGCTGAGTTCATTAGTATGTGAATTGAATTTGTGGATGACCTGAGATTCTAATCCTTCCCTATGTATTTGGCTTGTGGAGCTGGCCTGTGACAAGATAGCTACCTGTAGGTCTGCTAAAGTATGTTTAGGTAAGCAGAAGTGTTCACCAACTGGCTTTTGTGTGTTTCCTTTACGTATATCTGATTTGTGTCCATTGGTTCTTTCCCGCAGAGACCGTCCAGTTTGTCCAATATCTATGGCAGTGGGGCACTGCCGGCGTTTGATGGCATAGATCAAATTACTAGATGTGCAGTCAAATGACCCTTTGATTTTGTGGCTTATGTTGTTTGTTCCAGTGATGAATTTGTCAGTGTAGATATGTGGGCAAAGTTGGCATCTTTTTGGTTGCAGGCCCGGGTTCCTGGAGGGTTATGATGTGGTTGTGTGGCATGGTTATCAGAAATAACACATTTCAGGTTGGGGGGTTGTCTGTAAGCAACAAAAGGTTTTTCTCCCAAGGCCTATGAGAGCGAGGGATCATTTTCCAAGAAGGGTTGTAGATTGTGCATAGTGCGTTGGAGGGGTCTGACTTGTGGCCTGGAGGTAACGACAAGAGGAGTTCTGTTTTCTCTTTTGGATCTGTCTTGAAGTAGTTCATGTCTGGGGTGGGGTGTTTTTTTTTTGGCTCTGTCCATTTGTTTCTTCACTTCCCCAGGTGGGTATCTCAGTTTTAGGGATGCTCTGTAAAGATCCTGTAGGTGATTGTCTCTGTCTGTGGGGTCGGAGCAAATTTTTCTTTTTCTCCTGCCTCTCCTTCCCCTCTCCTATTTATTTCGAGTCTTCATAGCCCCTATTCATCACTCCGGTCATCTGAAGAGGTGGGCTGTGCCCACGAAAGCTCATGATCTCATCTCCATCTCCATGTTTTGTGAGTCTATAAAGTGCTACCAGACCCCACAGACAGAGAGAGAGGGAACTTCTAGAAGTGAAATGAATGCATACAATTCATCTCCTTGGTGTAACTCGGAAACTTCTGCAGGGCCATGCAGGTGACATCAGCCCCCTGAGAGCCTGGGGATGGGTGGGGTTGAGAAGCAGGGGATTGTGTGGCCAATGAGCACTCGTGTGCATTTGCAGTGTTAGCACTCATCACCCAACAGTTAATGGGCCCACCCCAAGTTAGTGTCAAAGAGGGAGGAAACTCAGAGCTAGAACAAGAGTTTGCAGGATGGCCTTCGGGACCATCGTTAGGGTCTATGGGGCCCTAGGCAGTAGTATTAAACTGGTGGCCCCGTGGTCCATGGCAGCCCGGGACTAACAGGGGAGGGGATGTTTTTAGAGATGTGATTTTTCAATCTTCAGCGCCATGCTAATGAAGCACTTTAAACCAAACTGAGACCCTGTAGACTACACAGCACATTTTTGCCAGCATATCCCTGGGGTTGGCAAATGCCTGAGAACGTTTCGTTCCCCCGGGACCGGCGCAGCGTGGATGTTCTGCTCAGAGCTCTGGCATGCTCTGTCACTTTCGGCTGACTGGCCCGTCTCCCAACGAAGCAGAGCCACAGATCAGGGTAGGAAAAGCAGGGCCAGACTGAGCCGTTCCGGCGCCCCGGGAAGACAGTTTAAGTGCCCCCCGGGTTGGAGGAGGGCACATGCGCAGGCCCGTCCCCACCCGGCACGTGGGGCAGGGTGCATGGAGCTGGCGGCGGCAGGACACATGTGCCCGGCCTGGCCCGGCCAGGCTATTAGCTGGCACGCAACCCGGGGCAGACCGAGCCTCGCTATGCAGGCCCCTGTGGCTGCAGGGGGGGGGAAGGGCACTGCTGGCCGGCACTGCGGGGGTTAATGCGGCCCCTGCCCCGGGCGGCTGCTCCAGGATGGCTGCTGGGAGCTGCTGTAGCCCGCGATCCAGGAGCCGGGCACACAGCGCCTGTGGCAGCAATAGGGGGCGCTGTGGCCCCTTACAGCTGCCATCCGGCACCCCCCATAGGTTGGCGTCCTGGGCAGCTGCCCAGCTAACCCCCCCGAATCCGGCCCTGAGGAACAGGTTGGTAGGTGGACATGAGGGCGAGGGGTGCCCCGGACTTATGGCTAGGTCGGCTCTGCTGGCCTTTCCCCGTCAGCTCCTAGCAGGTGGTCCAGTGAGTCAGAACGGGAAGGCGCTAGAGGGCTGGAGATCTGGGTTCTGTGCTAAGGGCCGGGAGGGAAGGAGGCTGGGAGTCAGGGCCTGTTGGTAGAGCCCTGCACAGATACAAAACCTGTATCCGCATCTGTCTCTGCAAACGTGAGCTGTGGTCTGTGCGGACCTGCACGCATACGGATACCCCAGAGATATGGTCTAGGTACAAAACCCGGATGTGTGCAAAGGAGCCGTGGATATCTGCATTCACATCCGCGGCTCTACTCATTGGAGAATGCGGTGGGAAGTCGAGACTTCTGGCCTTTGTTTCTCTCCCTATACGGTACCTTACGCCTTCTCTGGTGTTGCACAGTGAGTCACTTGGCTCACCAGGCTTCAGTTTCCTTCCAATATCTGTAGCCAGGGAAGGCAGGGTGGGGTGCAGTAACAGTCAGACTGTGATCCCTGTGCACTCCCAGACCCATGTGTACAGCAGAGCATGGAGCCGGGCAAGGGGATTTGCTTTATTGACTCTGTAAGCAGAAAGGTGCCAGCGTGTGACCAAGTATGAACCCGCAGGCCCCGCTGGCTCTCTGTGCTGGTGGCTCACTGGAGGCATGGCCATGAGACTTGTCACTGCTCCCCCTGCCACCAGTGGTAAAACTGGTCCTTCAGGATGTCTGTGTAGGTCCCCGCAGCCGACGTGGTTTTGTCATAGATGTCCCTGGGAAGGAAAACAGAGGGAATGAGCCACTCCCATGTGAGCGAGCTGGTCCCTGCGGGATTGTCTGCACTGTTCACATCATTATCCAATAGTCTGTGGTTCGCCTGCAGCCAGCACCAAACCACTGACCCATGGCCGTTCTAGGGCCCTTCGTGCCATCGGGCAGCACAGAGGAGCTTCAGCCACTCCCCAGTGCCCTCTGCTCAGGGGGCCGACGCCGTGCTGGCCTGTGGCCTCCATCTCCGCTTTCCAGAGCGTGAGAACATGAGACCCGCCACAGAGCTCCACCTAGCCCAGTGTCCTGTCTGCTGACCGTGGCCAATGCCAGGTGCCCCAGAGCCAATCACCAAGGGATCCAGCTTCTGACACACACAGGCCAGGGACACCCTCCCTGCCCAGCCTGGCTAACGGCCATTGATGGGCCTAAACAAACTTAAAAACACCAACTAGCCAAGCAGCACACTGAAGACTAACAAAACACGTGGATGGTATCACGAGCCTTTGTGGGGTCAACTCACTTCTTCAGATGATGAAGTGGATTGTACCCACAAAAGCTCATGATACCAGCTACGTGTTTTGTTCGTCTTTAAGGTGCTGCTAGACTATTCATTGTTTTTTAAGTTTTTCCAGTTACAGACTAACTCAGCTACCCCTCTGAAGTTAATAGACTTGTCCTCCATGAGTTTGTCTAGCTCTTTTTGAAACCCTTATATAGTCTTGACCTTTACAACATCCTCTGGCAAGGAGTTCCACAGGTTGACTGTGCACTGTGTGAAGAAAAACTTCCTTTGGTTTGTTTTATACCTATTTCATTTGGTGACCCCTAGTTCTTGTGTAATGAGGAGTAAACAACACTTCCTTACTAAAGTGCCACCCAATTCCTTGTTATTCTTCCTTATTTATTTTCCTCACACCCATCATGATTTTATAGACCTCAGTCATATCCTTCCTAGTTGTCTCTTGTCCCAGTCTTCTTAATCTCTCCCCATACAGCAGGAATGCCAAACTCCTAATCATTCTGTTATTTTCTGAACCTTTTCCTAGTCCAATCTATCTTTTTTGACATGAGGCAACCACATCTGCATGCAGTATTCAAGCAGTGGGTGTAACACAGATTTATAGAGGGGCAACGTGATGTTTCTGTCTTAATATCCATCTCTTTCTCAATGATCCCTAGCATGGCTGTTTGCTTTTTCTGACGGCTGCTGCACACTGAGTGGATGTTTTCAGAGAACTGTCCACAGTGACTCCAAGAGCTCTCTCCTAAGTGGTAACATCTAAATTAGTCCCCAGTATTTCATACGTCTAGTTGGGATTATGTTTTCCAGTGGGCATTACTTTCCATGTATCAACATTACAATTCATCAGCCTTTTTGTTGCCCAATCACTTAGTTTGGCGAGATCCTTTGGAAGCTCTTCAGTCTGCTTGGGATTTAACTGTCTGGAGGACAGTAACCCGCCTGGCACTCCCACCTCCCAGGCCACTCACTCCTCGGGGTATCTCAGCTCTAGGTAACGCCGCCAGGAAGCACCGGCAGCTTCCACTGGCTACCCCTTACCAGGATCTGACCCTGTCCAGCCAGCCCTGCACCACTGAATTCAGCTGCTCCCAGTAATTCTTGGCAACTTCCTGGATCTGAGAGAATGAGTCCTGAGCCTCACGCTTCTGCAGTCGGTAACTGGCAGCCTCTGCGGAGACAGAAAACGGTGCTGAGGTCTCTCTGGCGGAGGAGGGGCCACACCCAGGGGACAGCTGCTGATACACTGGGATTGGGAGGGCAGAGACAAACTGGCAATGCTGAATCCTCATGATGTTCTGGTCTATAAAGCCCCATCCTTGCCCCACAGGCCTCTGTGCTGCACAAGATGCAAAACCACAGGGGCCAGCAGGGGGGTTGTGCTTCATGCAGAACGGAAATTGGCCTGTTTCCAGCTGGACAGGTGAATGCTTCCTCTCCCCACTTCCCCCAGGGGGTAAGTGACATGCTAAGCACAAGCCAGGAGAGGCAATTATTGCTGAAATGCACCATGGAATCTAACTCGGTGTTTATCAAAGGGTGGGTGGCGAGCCCCAGAAGGGTCTTGAAAAGCAATTAAACAAATCATATTACAATTCTAACGTGTGTTGTAGTGCGGTACAATCGTATAACAATTCTAACGTGTGTTGTAGTGCGGTACAATCGTATTACAAGTCTAACGTGTGTTGTAGTGCGGTACAATCGTATTACAAGTCTAACGTGTGTTGTAGTGCGGTACAATCGTATTACAATTCTAACGTGTGTTGTAGTGCGGTACAATCGTATAACAATTCTAACGTGTGTTGTAGTGCGGTACAATCGTATTACAATTCTAACGTGTTGTAGTGCGGTACAACTGCCTTACAAGTCTAACGTGTTGTAGTACAGTACAATCGTATTACAAGTCTAACGTGTTGTAGTGTGGGACACTCGTATTACAGTTCTAAATTATACTGTAGTACTATACAGTAATATCACTATACTAAAGCCAAACATTAATTTTAAAAAAGCATTTCCCGAGTAACTTCCTGGTGACCAAAATCTTTGCCAAGTGAAGGTCAAATGTAGCCGTTGTATTCGACAAGCTTAACCCTGTTATCTTTTTTAACTCCAGTTGCCAGAGACCAAAAATTCTCCATTTTGGGCCAAAGCCCAAGAGATGTACTTGAAACGGGACTTTTCTTTGAAAATGTCTGTTTTGGGGACAAAAGCATGTTGGGGATTTTTTGGAAGAAATCGGCGTGAAGGAGTCTAGGGCTGAGCGGCCCCCAACTCCAGGGAAAGTGGTGGTGGCGAGGCGGGGATGCCAGCACCTCAAACACTGAAAATCAGGCCCCACAATCAGTAGCCCTTTTGGCAAATATTAGGTTGGGGCCTCTGGACTGTGCTGGGCCTGGGGAAAAGGGGAGGGGGAAGAATCACATGCTCTGGAATAGGGGAACCAGAGGAGACATCGTCAGGAGTTTAATCCGCGTCTCCGGTTTCAGGGACTTTCCCCTCGCCGGCAGCTCTTACCAGCACAGGACAGCAGCAACAGGACAAAGACCACTGCCATTCTCAGCTCCATTCGCCTCATGCTTGCTGGAAAATGAAGCCCTGAGATTAATTCAGCTTTCTCCCTCTGCACTGGGTTTGCATGCAGCCGATCAGGCTGCGCTGAGCCTTCCTCTCGCCTGCACGTCTTGCACTGGGGCCCTGCTCACACGAGGGATGTTCAAATGCATTTTTCTAAGTGTGTAACCACTGAAATTTTCACCAGTTACACGTTTACATGCTGGACAGGGGCGGGGGGAGGGCAGGCGGAAGCTGAAGCTCACAGGGAGCTGACTTACATGGTTCCCACCTCCCCTCCCCACCTCCCTGCTGCTGCCTCTGTATCAGCACCCACAGGCACAGTGGGGGGGCGTGCAGCTCCGTGGGGCTGGCACACACAGGGAGCCAGCATGAAAGCCTGCAGCCCGTGCATACAGCCTCCTCCCCACAGTGGGATGCAGCGGTGGGGGAGAGGGCAGTGGTTCTGTGGGAGCTGGCATGCGCTGAGAGGAGGGGGGCGGGGAAGGGTTAATCAGTGAGCCCGTGCTGTACTTGGAACACGTTCACATCCCTAGTATCGGGGGGGGGGGGGGGGGGGGGAGTGTGGCTGCTCCCCTCTAGCGCACACACCAGTTGCACAAAGCTGGCCCAGCAGAGTTGGGATTCCCCACCCATGTCACGCCCCTCCAGCCTGGCCCCCTGCCACACTCCGTGGGCATCACCCCCCGAGTCTGAGAGGGGATGCCTCATGCCCATAGCAACAGTACCAAGCTTCCCAGGTTTAAACCCTTCTGACAGCTCTGGGTAGCCACATTCTGCTTAGGCGCATCCCTTCCTTCCAGATTCCTGCCGAGTGCTTGTCCTCAGCGCCCTCTTGTGTCAGGGGGTTCCACAGGCCAATCGGGCACCTGCTATTTCCCAGTCTCCTGGGCTGTGTCTAGACTGGCATGATTTTCCGCAAATGCTTTTAATGGAAAAGTTTTCCGTTAAAAGCATTTGCAGAAAAAAGCATCTAGATTGGCACGGACACTTTTCTGCAAAAGCACTTTTTGTGGAAAAGCGTCCATGCCAATCTAGACGCGCTTTTGTGCAAAAAAAGCCCCAATCACCATTTTCACCATTGGGGCTTTTTTGTGCAAAACAAATCTGAGCTGTCTACGCTGGCCCTCTTGAGCATAGTATTTCCGCAAGAAGCACTGATTTCTTACATGAGATCGTCAGGGTTCTTGCAGAAAATCAAGTGGCCAGTGTAGACAGCTGGCAAGTTTTTCTGCAAAAGCAGCTGCCAGTCTAGATGCAGCCATGGAGTTTAAGGCCAGAAGAAACCACTAGAGAATCCAGTCTGACCTTCTCTGCACCCCAGGCCAGCCAGTGCAACCCAGGCACTCCTCTGCTGAGCCCCGGGGCTGTTACAGCAGCGCATTCCAGTCTTCTCGGCAGCGACCAGCAGACACCAAGGTGCCAGCATCTTCCTGAGAGCTGAGTGTCTGCTGCCACTTGCACTGGCTGGGAACCCCGCTAACTAGGGATGGAAGCTGGCCTGGAAGTATCTAGGGGAATGCATACATTACCCCCTAGTTCGAACTAGGGGGTAGTGTAGACATACCCTAGCTTCCTTTCCATGGAGCTGCCTGGGAGCCAGGCCCGGGGCCACAAGGGACCATACCTGTTCTACAGAGCGTGGCTCCTTCCTGAGACTCAAGCCAGGCAGGGAAACCTACAAGCCAATGAAACATGCCCAGCTGGTAACGGAGACACAGAACCTGGCGTTTGCAGGCCAGGGAACCCCAGCAAACCCGAGGGGTGGGGGGCATGTTCCTAGCCAAACCCCTGCTGGGACCCGCCCTGCGAGGCAGCTGCTTCCCTTGTGGCTTTTCCAGGCCAGGGAGCATCAATCCAGAGGGGTCAGCCTGCCAGCCCAGCGCCTGGTCCCTCTCCAAGCCCAGGCATGGCAGCCCAGGAGGAGAGGCAGGTGGACCATGTGGCCCGTGGGAGAGGTACTCACCCTTGGCTGGAGGTTGCTGCTCGCTCTGGCTCCAGGGCGGGGGCCAGCTAATTTATAGCGTGCTTGTTGAAGCGCTGAGCCCTCCTTTCCCAAAAGCAGCTCCATCAATGACACAACCTCACCGTCCCAGCTCAAAGTCCAGGCAAACACAGCCACTCTGGCCTGGCGACTGATCGACCAGCTCCACACAACCCCCTCCCACTGCCGCCGGGTGGGACCGAGCCCTTCAGAACCCCACCACCGAGCCCTTCAGACCCTGTGGGACCGGCTCCTCCCCCGCAAAATCATCCCCTTAATCCCTCACCCCCGAGCCTGTCCTTCCCCCCAGGCCACTCCCCCACCTCTCAGCAGAGCAAAAGAGCCCCCCAGTCCTGTTCACCTCAGCTGCTTCTCCCTGGCCCCTCAGCACTGCCCCGGGTGTGGTCCAGATCCGGTCCCACTGCCAGCTCGGCTCAGCTCAGGGAGCGCGGCCCAAGGATGACCCATGGTGCCAGGGCAGCCTAGGCCACATCCCACTTCAGCCCATGTGCTGGGCCTCTGCCCTGGGGCATAGCCCCATCCCCTCTAGCTGAGTGGTCTGAGGCTATTGGCTGCCCCACCGTGCCCCTAGGAGGGGATTTCCCTGGCAAGGCCCTCATGACTGCCGATGCCCCTTGATGGGAGGTGAGGTGTGTGGATGGGTCAGGCCGAACAGGCACACTGCTCTTGGTGACTTTTATTAGCAAGGCATCTCTCTTCAAGGCATAGGAAGGGAGCCAGGACTCCTGGGTTCTCTCCCAGCTCCGGGAGGGCAGTAGGGGCTGGTGGTTAGAGCAGGAGCAGGGGCCAGGACTCCTGGCTTCTCTCCCAGCTCTGGGAGGGCAGTAGGGGCTGGTGGTTAGAGCAGGAGCAGGGGCCAGGACTCCTGGCTTCTCTCCCAGCTCCGGGAGGGCAGTAGGGGCTGGTGGTTAGAGCAGGAGCAGGGGCCAGGACTCCTGGCTTCTCTCCCAGCTCTGGGAGGGCAGTAGGGACTGGTGGTTAGAGCAGGAGCAGGGGCCAGGACTCCTGGCTTCTCTCCCAGCTCCGGGAGGGCAGTAGGGGCTGGGGGTTGGGGGGAAACCCTGGCTTCCTTTTCCAGCTGTGCTGCTGGCCCCCTGTGTAACCAGAGAGACGGGTGGCTGGGTCATGGGCCAGGACGCCTTAGTGCTAACTTGTACACACCCGCCCAGAGGTCTGTGCAAGCGCAAAAAGGCTACGGCTACACTACATGCCTTCTGCGCAGGAGCACGTCCACACCTCAAAGCACTTGGCAACAGCGATGTGCTTCTGCGCTAGCAAGCGTCCACACTGCATGGGTGCTCTTGCACACGCACTGATGGCCATTCACAGACCGGCCACCCGACCACCTGTGCTTTCTCCTCTGGAGCGTCCACGCTGCATGGGTGCTCTTGCACACGCACTGATGGCCATTCACAGACCGGCCACCCGACCACCTGTGCTTTCTCCTCTGGAGCGTCCACGCTGCATGGGTGCTCTTGCACACGCACTGATGGCCATTCACAGACCGGCCACCCGACCACCTGTGCTTTCTCCTCTGGAGCGTCCACACTGCATGGGTGCTCTTGCACACGCACTGATGGCCATTCACAGACCGGCCACCCGACCACCTGTGCTTTGTCCTCTGGAGCGTCCACGCTGCATGGGTGCTCTTGCACACGCACTGATGGCCATTCACAGACCGGCCACCCGACCACCTGTGCTTTGTCCTCTGGAGCGTCCACGCTGCATGGGTGCTCTCGCACACGCACTGATGGCCATTCACAGACCGGCCACCCGACCACCTGTGCTTTCTCCACACTTGCCTTCCGCACAAGAACTCTTGCACCGAAGGGAGTTACGCCTCATGAAACGAGGCTTACAGGGCCTGACAACAAAGGGTTCTGGGGTCAGCTGATCCCCGTCTAGATGACTGCGCTGTGCCGACAATCAGCTGAATGACACAGCGCGGCGGCCATTTGATGTAAATGAAGCGGCGATTATGGGTCTGTCTACACTACAAAGTTAATTTGAACTAACAGACGTTAGTTCAAATTAACTTTGATAGGCGCTACACTAGCAAACCGCTAGTTCAAACTTAATTCGAACTAGCGGAGCGCTTAGTTTGAACTAGGTAAACCTCATTGTACAAGGACTAAGCCTAGTTCGAACTTACTAGTTCGAATTAAGGGGTGTGTAGCCCCTTAATTCGAACTAGTGGGAGGCTAGCCCTCCCCAGCTTTCCCTGGTGGCCACTCTGTCCAACACCAGGGAAACTCGTCTGCCCCCCTCCCGGCCCCGGACCCCTTAAAGGGGCACGGGCTGGCTATGGTGCCCGTGCCAGGTGCAAGCCTGCCAGCACCCAGCCAGCAGACCCTGCACCTGGCACGGATCGAGCCACCCACCTGATGCCCCCCAGCCCTCCCCCTCTTCCCAGGACCAGGCTGGCAGCTCTCGGGAGCTTGCCCAGGACCGCAAGAGGCGGGCACCCGCCTGGTCCAGTGCAGACATCGTGGACCTCGTCCACAACCTCCGTACTAGGCACAGGAAAGCGGCCGTCCAGGGCAGGAGAGCTGCCAGCCTGGCCACACAGGAGCAGGTTTGCATGAAAATCAAGGTGGTCCACTGAGACCCCCGACCCTGAGCCCTGAGCTTAGAATGGCCGTACTGGGTCAGACCAAAGGTCCATCTAGCCCAGTAGCCTGTCTGCCGACAGCGGCCAACCCTAGGGACCCTGGAGGGGATGGACCGAAGACAGTGACCAAGCCATTTGTCTCGTGCCATCCATCTCCAGCCTTCCACAAACTTCGGGCAGGGACACCACTCCTACCCCCTGGCTAATACCACTCCATGGACCCAACCTCCATCACTTTATCTCACTTCTCTTTAAACTCTGTTCTAGTTGTAGCCTTCACAGCCTCCTGCAGCAAGGAGTTCCACAGGTTGACTATTTGCTTTGTGAAGAAGAACTTTCTCTTATTAGTTTGAAGCCTGCTACCCATTCCTTTCCTTTGGTGTCCTCTAGTCCTTCTATTATGGGAACTAATGAAGAACTTTTCTGTATGCACCCGCTCCACCCCACTCATGCTTTTATAGACCCTTATCATATCCCCCCTCCATCTCCTCTTTTCTAAGCTGAAAAGTCCCAGTCTCTTTAGCCTGTCTTCATATGGGACCTGTTCCAAACCCCTCATCATTGTAGTTGCCCTCCCCTCTCCCACCCTCTCTCTTCCCCTCTCCCACCTCCTTTTCCCAGTCTCCCCCAGTTTTTTCAATAAAGAGAGATTCTGTTTTTGAACACAATTGTCCTTTATTTTGTACATCAGGAAGGGGGGCTAGGGAGGGGTAAGTGGAAGGAGGTGAGGGAGGAATGGGGTACGAGCCCCCGATGGGGAGGACTAGGCTGGCTCTGTCGGCTTCTGGGGGTGGAACCTCTCCTGCAGCCCCCCAATTGCCCCCTCTCCTCAGATGGCAGCCTGCGGCAAGTGCAGCCGGTCTGATGGCCGAGTGGTGTGATGTGCCCAGTGTGGGTACTCCAGGCAATCCAAGCCAGGACTGCTTTGCAAGCGGGGCACCCCTGAGAACTGTCTGTCCGGGGTGGGGGTCGGGTCCCTTTAAGCACAGCCCTCGGCTAGCCTGAGACAGCAGCTCCATGCTCTAAGTCCTCCTCTGATGCCCTGCTGGCACTGCTTCCGGCCAGCCTTAACCCCGGTTCAGGGTCCACTCTGTGTGGACTTGCTAGTTCGAATTAGCAAAACGCTAATTCAAACTAGTTTTTTAGTCTGGATGCGTTAGTTCGAATTAGCGCTGTAGTGTAGACAGACCCTATGTAAATCGCCGCTTCATTTTGCTATGTCTAGTAAACTCATCCACATGGCTCCGTCGACGGAGCCGTGTCGTCTAGACACACCCCTGATTTCCTTGCATAAAAGTGCATTTGAGGTGTGGACGCTCCAAGGGGTTTTATGCAAAAACCTTGCAGTGTGGACGTAGCCCAAGAGATGAGGGGCCAATAAAAGCCCCTTCCCTGGACCAGTATGGCCAGAGCAGCTGGGTGAGTCATTCCAGCTTCTCTTGTCTCGGGGGGGACGTCTACACTACAAAGTGAATTCGAACTAACAGCCGTTAGTTCAAATTAACTTTCCTAGGCGCGACACAGGCAACCCGCTACTTCCAACTTCATTCCTACGAGCGGAGCGCTTAATTCGAACCAGGGAAACCTCATTCTACGAGGACTAACGCCTAGTTCCAATTAACTAGTTTGAATTAAGGGCTGTGTAGCCACGTAATTCGAACTAGTGGGAGGCTAGCCCTCCCCAGCTTCCCAGCTAGCCCTCTTCTGCCCCCCTCCCGGCCCCGGAGCCCTTAAAGGGGCACGGGCTGGCTACGGTGCCCGTGCCAGGTGCAAGCCTGCCAGCACCCAGCCAGCAGACCCTGCACCTGGCACGGCACGAGCCAGCCACCCGCTGCCACCCAGCCCTCCCCCTCTTCCCGGGACCAGGCTGGCGGCTCCCAGGAGCCTGCCCGGGGCTGCAAGAGGCGGGCGCCCGCCTGGTCTAGTGCGGAGATCGTGGACCTCATCAAGGTTTGGGGGAGGCCTCCAACATCCACGACCTCCACACTAGGCACAGGAAAGCGGCCGTCTAGGGCAGGAGAGCTGCCAGCCTGGCCACCAAAGGCCACATGCGAACCCAGGAGCAGGTTTGCAGGAAAATCAAGGTGGTCCAGTGAGACCCCGACCCTGAGCCCTGAGCTTAGAACATAAGAACATAAGAACGGCAGCACTGGGTCAGACTAAAGGTCCATCTAGCCAAGTGGTCCCCAACCTTTAGAGGCTCCCGGGCGCCCGGGGGGTGGGGCCGCGCGTCCGGGGGCATGCCAGGGGACGGGGATGCCCTTGCATCCGGCGCCGGTGCTGGCATGTGCCCCAGGGCCGGGGCTGAGGCCACCTGAGCGCCTTGTGCCGTGGGCCCGGGGCCGCCGCCCGAGCCACGTGCCTGGGGCCGGCACCGCGCTGCTCGAGCGCTGAGTGCCCGCATGTGCCCCGGGGCTGGGGCTGGTGAGCGCCGCGCACCCGGCGCCGGTGCATGTCATGCACCTGGGGCCAGCGTCTCCCGTGCGCCACGCGCTGGGGGCGGGGCCGGTTCAGGTTGTCGGTGGGCACGCACAAATGCCCCGGCGGGTGCCATGGCACCCGCGGGCACCACGTTGGGGACCACTGATCTAGCCCAGTGGCCTGTCTGCCGACAGCGGCCAACACCAGCTGGGGGAGGCGGGGCACGGCTCAGTGATGGAAGGGTGCAGGTTAAAGGGACTGATCCGTCCACTCGCACATCTCCCCACTTCCCCTCCACCCATCTCCATACGCACTCACCAACTATCCATCCTTCTCACTAGCGCCCTGCACCACACTATCAGCTACCTGCCCAGGGAAGGGGCTTTGTCCCCCCATTGAGTCTGCCCGCCCTTTTGAGACTGGCGGGTGTCCCGAGGAGCTGCTGTGCACCTGTGTAATTCTTCTCCCTTTTGAGACTGGCGTGTGTCCCGAGGAGCTGCTGTGCACCTGTGTAATTCTTCTCCCTTTTGAGACTGGCAGGTGTCCCGAGGAGCTGCTGTGCACCTGTGTAATTCTTCTCCCTTTTGAGACTGGCAGGTGTCCCGAAGAGCTGCTGTGCACCTGTGTAATTCTTCTCCCTTTTGAGACTGGCGGGTGTCCCGAGGAGCTGCTGTGCACCTGTGTAATTCTTCTCCCTTTTGAGACTGGCGGGTGTCCCGAGGAGCTGCTGTGCACCTGTGTAATTCTTCTCCCTTTTGAGACTGGCAGGTGTCCCGAGGAGCTGCTGTGCACCTGTGTAATTCTTCTCCCTTTTGAGACTGGCAGGTGTCCCAAGGAGCTGCTGTGCACCTGTGTAATTCTTCTCCCTTTTGAGACTGGCGGGTGTCCCGAGGAGCTGCTGTGCACCTGTGTAATTCTTCTCCCTTTTGAGACTGGCGTGTGTCCCAAAGAGCTGCTGTGCACCTGTGTAATTCTTCTCCCTTTTGAGACTGGCGTGTGTCCCGAGGAGCTGCTGTGCACCTGTGTAATTCTTCTCCCTTTTGAGACTGGCGGGTGTCCCGAGGAGCTGCTGTGCACCTGTGTAATTCTTCTCCCTTTTGAGACTGGCGTGTGTCCCGAGGAGCTGCTGTGCACCTGTGTAATTCTTCTCCCTTTTGAGACTGGCGGGTGTCCCGAGGAGCTGCTGTGCACCTGTGTAATTCTTCTCCCTTTTGAGACTGGCGGGTGTCCCGAGGAGCTGCTGTGCACCTGTGTAATTCTTCTCCCTTTTGAGACTGGCGGGTGTCCCGAGGAGCTGCTGTGCACCTGTGTAATTCTTCTCCCTTTTGAGACTGGCGGGTGTCCCGAGGAGCTGCTGTGCACCTGTGTAATTCTTCCCCCTTTTGAGACTGGCAGGTGCCCCGAGGAGCTGCTGTGCACCTGTGTAATTCTTCTCCCTTTTGAGACTGGCGGGTGTCCCGAGGAGCTGCTGTGCACCTGTGTAATTCTCCCTTTTGAGACTGGCAGGTGTCCCAAGGAGCTGCTGTGCACCTGTGTAATTCTTCTCCCTTTTGAGACTGGCAGGTGCCCCGAGGAGCTGCTGTGCACCTGTGTAATTCTTCTCCCTTTTGAGACTGGCAGGTGTCCCGAGGAGCTGCTGTGCACCTGTGTAATTCTTCTCCCTTTTGAGACTGGCAGGTGTCCCGAGGAGCTGCTGTGCACCTGTGTAATTCTTCTCCCTTTTGAGACTGGCGGGTGTCCCGAGGGGCTGCTGTGCACCTGTGTAATTCTTCTCCCTTTTGAGACTGGCAGGTGTCCCGAGGAGCTGCTGTGCACCTGTGTAATTCTTCTCCCTTTTCAGACTGGCGGGTGTCCCGAGGAGCTGCTGTGCACCTGTGTAATTCTTCTTCCTTTTGCTGCGCCCTGCTCGGCTGGCCACATGCAAAGCTGCAGCGCAGTGGAGTCCTAGGGAGGGTGACAGGCAGAGCTACATCTCCCTGCTGGGTCCCAGGCACATTGCTGGGACCCTCCAGTGCCTGCCTGTTTGTGCCTCTTCTCCAGCAGCGCAGGGCCATTGTGTCAGTGGGCACTGCTCCATCGCCGCCGCCATCGGCTTGGCCCCAGCAGATGCGGGGGGACAATCCTACTGAGCTCCTGCACATGCATGGAGGAATTTACTGGTGAAAGCAACACCCAGCAGGGAGGTGTCCCCTGCACAGCTCTTCAGCATGCCTGGGGCTCTTGCTCAGCAGACACACGTGTCCTGTGCTGCACACCTCGTGCAAACACCATCCCCATTCACACACCCTTTCCCTAGAGCTCCCACCTGTATCCAAAAGGCAACGCTCATTAGGCTCCCTTTACTAATGGAGCCTCTGACTTTTACTGGGAGGTTCCTGCATGCTGCAATCTAACCCTAGAGACTACATCTCCCAGGATGCCTTGGGAAAAAGGAGGGAACTGTTGCTCTCTTCCAAGCAGTGGAGGGAGAGTAGGGGGAGGAGGGCTCTAGGTTGGTTAGAGGAGCCAGATTCCTGATGTGGAGCCTTTTCCAGGCCAGGAGCTGCTGCTGGAACCTAGAGCCTGCTGAGGCTTGGCTCTAGCAGGCTGCTCCAGGGGGTGCTGGTGATTGTCCCTGGAAGGCAGTGCCAGTGGCCAGGAAGGGCCTGCAGAACTCTGCATAGAAGGTACTGTGAGTAACTGGCTGTTTGGGGGAGTGCTGCCTGGGACAGAGCCCAGCAAACAGACTGACAGGCCGAGTGACCAGCCCAGGGCACCAGAGCTGCTGGCATTTGGTGGGGCCCTGCTCCAGTGCCAGAGGGATTGTGCTGCTGGCTGCCTGCTGGGACTGACACACACAACCTGCCAGGCACTGTCTCCACTCCAGCTGCAGCCCGGCAAGCAGGCGTCCAGGACTCTGGCGCCAGAGGAATGCACACTCGGGGTAAATGCCCGTTAGACACGTGTCATTTATTTCTGTGCACTTTGCTAACGGGTTTCGTGCAGTGTTAGTCTGTTAAACCCTGTTTCTTTAAGTGCTTAAGTAAAGGTGTGTTAATCCTCGTTTAATCAATTAGATGCATCTTATGCATAATTGTTGGTTTGGAGTTAGAGCCAGATTATTACTGGAAGCAGTTTATTCCTGGAGGCTCCCAGGGCGCACCATTGAGTGTGTACAGGGCCAGCCCAGTGGAGGCACTGCCCGTGTATATTCCTTTAGAACACACGTCGGCAACCCCCAGCACGCGTGCCACAAGTGGCCACGAGCCAATTTCCGGTGGCATGCAGGGCAGGAGCTCAGCCTCCCTCGCAGCTGCCGCTCCAGCCTTAGCCACGCAGCTACACGCTGGAGCACTAGCTCTGGCTTCCTGCTGGGGGGGGAGGAGAGGCGTCCCTCAGGCTGCCCCGCCGAGTTTAATCCCCCTCCCCCTTCCAGGATACAGGCTTCTTGCGTCGGGAGGGGGCAAGGCTAGGGTGCCAGTGTCAGGCTGGCAGCTGCCCCAGGGCCTGGCAATTCCTGTCCAGAGCTGCAGACCCTTTAAATTGCTGCTGGAGCTCCCTGAGTGGCGCTAAAGGGCTGGTGGGGGAAGGCCAGACCCTGCCCCTTGCACCCAAGGCCCCGCTCTTTCGAGACGCATAGAGCTGGGGACCCGCAATTCTGTCAGCCCCCTCCCTGCCAGTGCCAACCCTTCCATTGCTCTCTGCCTGGTAAGCGGCTTTCCAAATGCCCATAATCGCTCAAGTGGCGGCTTCGTCCTTCTTTAAAGCAAGACTGGCTCCCTGCAGGCATGTGCCTGTCCCCTTCCGGAGCTCTCTTCAGGCTGCGCAGGCAAACCCGCCAGGGAGAGAATGTGCTGGGCAGGAAGGGCTGATGTCGGGGTGTCTCCTTCCCCACCCTCGAGGCGGGTTGTTTCCTGCTGCTGTCTGAATGTACAAGACAGCGCATGCGGACGCTCCCCGAAGCACACAGTCCCACCCCCGCAAAGCCGCTGTCAATGCAATACGATGGACCGTGGGAACCTGGACCGTGGTGCTGCCTGGCCCAAAGTCCCCAGCAGCCAGTTGCCCAGTGGGATAGCTACCCACAATGCACTGCTCTCTGTGCCGTTGCAAGAGCTGCTAATGTGGACGTGCTCTGTGGTATAGGGGAGCTGTCTGCTTTGTACCTTGTGTTTCTGCCTGGCTGTGTGATGTGATGTGGGATCCCCGATGACTCACCCAGGTGTGTTGGCTGCAGACACCTGAGGGCCAGCCTGAGACAGCCCTGTCCCCAGAGAGAGACAGGCTGTGTCTACACTGGCCACTTATTCCGGAAAATCAGCCGCTTTTCCGGAATAACTTGCCAGCTGTCTACACTGGCCCTTGAATTTCCGGAAAAGCACTGACCATCTCATGTAAAATCATCAGTGCTTTTCCGGAAAAACTATGCTGCTTTCATTCGGGCAAAAGTCCTGTTCCGGAAAAGGGCCAGTGTCGACAGCCCAGATTTCTTTTCCGCAAAAAAGCCCCAATCGCGAAAATGACGACCGGGGCTTTTTTGCGGAAAAGCGCGTCTACATTGGCACGGATGAGAGGAGACTGGGAGCAGGAAGCAGGGTGCAGGGCCTGGGAACCCCCCAGAGGAGTAAGCCTGTCTTCTCTCAGTGCCTGTGCTGACATCGCTCCTGTGCTGCGCCGTGTCCCTGAGAACCAATCAAACCTTCCACTCGACTGGCCGGCTGAGGGTCCCCTCTGGCTGCGGACGGGGTGCAGGGTCGGGGGCTCCCCAAGGCGCCGTCACATGCTCCACTATCACAAGGAGCACAGTGTGGACACACGGCATCAGGGCTTTAATGAAACAGGCAGAGCTTGCGGGTGAAGACAAGGCCTTTCTCATGGAATTAAAGCTTCCTGGGCAGTCCCTGTAGGCTGCCCACCACGGGGGTCCAAAGGGCTATTGATTTAAGTAGCAAAGGGATGAACAGGCAAGTTGCTGGGAGCCAAACTCCTGCCCCCAAGGTCACTGTGATCGGGACTTTTGCAATATTTGCTCCTGGTCATTTATTAACCAGCTTTAAAGCCGTTTAAAACAGGAGTGCGGGTCACTGCTGGGCCAATGCAGGAGGGCCAAGGACTTCACAGATGCTCAGTGATTTATAGCAGTGGAGAAGCTGCGTGACCATGCCCCAGCCTGCTTAGCGCCAGGCCTCTCCAGTCACTTGTGGTTAGGGACTGACACTGTTTTCCTAGCCCCTCCCCTGCTCCTTGGGATCGCATCACCCTCATTAACAATCATCACGAGCAGCACTCGCCTCCACTTGCCAGGGGCCTCACCGCACCCAGCATCTCCTGGACAGACATGAAGACGAAGGGACGTCCCTTGCAATGCAGGAGCATTGGCTGCCGCAAACCCAGCCTCACCACCCTGCAGTTCCTGCATGCAGCAGGGCCACGAGACCGTCCCGTGGTGGGTCCCTAAGGGCTGGTCCTGGCAGCACGTGTCTGCCACCCAGGAAGGCAGAAGCGCTTCCCTCCACACAGCATCTAGCCTGGGAGTGGGGCCACGGTGACGGGGTGACACGGCTCCTCCACGTGTAGTCCAGGGCTGGCTAAGAGAGACTCTCCCGCGCCACTGTCTGGACTGCAGGTGACCCCTGGCTAATCGTGGCAGGGCTGGCTAAGAGAGACTCTCCCCTGCCACTGTCTGGATTGCAGGTGACCCCTGGCTAATCCTGGCAGGGCTGGCTAAGAGAGACTCTCCCGCGTCACTGTCTGGATTGCAGGTGACCCCTGGCTAATCCTGGCAGGGCTGGCTAAGAGAGACTCTCCCGCGTCACTGTCTGGATTGCAGGTGACCCCTGGCTAATCCCGGCAGGGCTGGCTAAGAGAGACTCTCCCGCGTCACTGTCTGGATTGCAGGTGACCCCTGGCTAATCCCGGCAGGGATGGCTAAGAGAGACTCTCCCCTGCCACTGTCTGGATTGCAGGTGACCCCTGGCTAATCCTGGCAGGGCTGGCTAAGAGAGACTCTCCCCTGCCACTGTCTGGATTGCAGGTGACCCCTGGCTAATCCTGGCAGGGCTGGCTAAGAGAGACTCTCCCGTGTCACTGTCTGGATTGCAGGTGACCCCTGGCTAATCCCGGCAGGGCTGGCTAAGAGAGACTCTCCCCTGCCACTGTCTGGATTGCAGGTGACCCCTGGCTAATCCCGGCAGGGCTGGCTAAGAGAGACTCTCCCCTGCCACTGTCTGGATTGCAGGTGACCCCTGGCTAATCCCGGCAGGGCTGGCTAAGAGAGACTCTCCCCTGCCACTGTCTGGATTGCAGGTGACCCCTGGCTAATCCTGGCAGGGCTGGCTAAGAGAGACTCTCCCCTGCCACTGTCTGGATTGCAGGTGACCCCTGGCTAATCCCGGCAGGGCTGGCTAAGAGAGACTCTCCCCTGCCACTGTCTGGATTGCAGGTGACCCCTGGCTAATCCTGGCAGGGCTGGCTAAGAGAGACTCTCCCCTGCCACTGTCTGGATTGCAGGTGACCCCTGGCTAATCCCGGCAGGGCTGGCTAAGAGAGACTCTCCCGCGTCACTGTCTGGATTGCAGGTGACCCCTGGCTAATCCCGGCAGGGCTGGCTAAGAGAGACTCTCCCCTGCCACTGTCTGGATTGCAGGTGACCCCTGGCTAATCCCGGCAGGGCTGGCTAAGAGAGACTCTCCCCTGCCACTGTCTGGATTGCAGGTGACCCCTGGCTAATCCTGGCAGGGCTGGCTAAGAGAGACTCTCCCCTGCCACTGTCTGGATTGCAGGTGACCCCTGGCTAATCCCGGCAGGGCTGGCTAAGAGAGACTCTCCCCTGCCACTGTCTGGATTGCAGGTGACCCCTGGCTAATCCCGGCAGGGCTGGCTAAGAGAGACTCTCCCCTGCCACTGTCTGGATTGCAGGTGACCCCTGGCTAATCCCGGCAGGGCTGGCTAAGAGAGACTCTCCCCTGCCACTGCCTGGATTGCAGGTGACCCCTGGCTAATCCTGGCAGGGCTGGCTAAGAGAGACTCTCCCCTGCCACTGTCTGGATTGCAGGTGACCCCTGGCTAATCCTGGCAGGGCTGGCTAAGAGAGACTCTCCCCTGCCACTGTCTGGATTGCAGGTGACCCCTGGCTAATCCCGGCAGGGCTGGCTAAGAGAGACTCTCCCCTGCCACTGTCTGGATTGCAGGTGACCCCTGGCTAATCCTGGCAGGGCTGGCTAAGAGAGACTCTCCCCTGCCACTGTCTGGATTGCAGGTGACCCCTGGCTAATCCCGGCAGGGCTGGCTAAGAGAGACTCTCCCCTGCCACTGTCTGGATTGCAGGTGACCCCTGGCTAATCCCGGCAGGGCTGGCTAAGAGAGACTCTCCCCTGCCACTGTCTGGATTGCAGGTGACCCCTGGCTAATCCCGGCAGGGCTGGCTAAGAGAGACTCTCCCCTGCCACTGCCTGGATTGCAGGTGACCCCTGGCTAATCCTGGCAGGGCTGGCTAAGAGAGACTCTCCCCTGCCACTGTCTGGATTGCAGGTGACCCCTGGCTAATCCTGGCAGGGCTGGCTAAGAGAGACTCTCCCCTGCCACTGTCTGGATTGCAGGTGACCCCTGGCTAATCCTGGCAGGGCTGGCTAAGAGAGACTCTCCCCTGCCACTGTCTGGATTGCAGGTGACCCCTGGCTAATCCTGGCAGGGCTGGCTAAGAGAGACTCTCCCCTGCCACTGTCTGGATTGCAGGTGACCCCTGGCTAATCCTGGCAGGGCTGGCTAAGAGAGACTCTCCCCTGCCACTGTCTGGATTACAGGTGACCCCTGGCTGGGCTGCAAACCCCCCTCCGGGAATTGGTGTCACTTGAATTCCCTGCCGCCAGCGGTGAGGTTAGAGGGCCCCCTGGCGGCCCTGCGCTCGCCCTTTGCGTCAATATCCATTGGGCCAGCTACGGGAACTACAGGTGGGACCTCCCTGGTCCAACATCCTCGGGAACTGACTGCTCCCGGATGAGGGATTTTTCTGGACCAGGGAGGTCTTTTCAGGGCCCCCCGTCACTCCTCTCCTCGCTTCCTGGCTCCCTCCCACAGCCAGGGCAGTAGCAAGGGAGGGTGGGGTGGGGTGGAGGGACAGATGCCCCTGGGTGCCACGCTAGGGTGAGCGCAGGGAGAACAGCCGGAGCGGATCTGGGAATGCCAAGCCCCACCGCAGCACAGCGGCCATGTCAGAGCCGCCTACACCGTTCTCCCTGAGCTCGCCCGAACGTGGAGTCCGGGGGCAACTGCCCCCCTCGCGACGCCCCTCACCGCAGCCCAGCTACCTGGCTCCTGGTGCTCCCCTGCAGCCAGCTGAGCTGCACACCATCTTCTGGAAGCCAGCTGAGACACACGCCTGTTCACTGTTCTCCCCTTTTGCACCCCAGCTGGGCCCCACACACCGGCTCACTATTCCCCCCTTTTGCACCCCAGCTGGGCCCCACACACCGGCTCACTATTCCCCCCTTTTGCACCCCAGCTGGGCCCCACACACCGGCTCACTATTCCCCCCTTTTGCACCCCAGCTGGGCCCCACACACCGGCTCACTATTCCCCCCCTTTGCACCCCAGCTGGGCCCCACACACCGGCTCACTATTCCCCCCTTTGCACCCCAGCTGGGCCCCACACGCCTGCTCACTATTCCCCCCCTTTGCACCCCAGCTGGGCCCCACACGCCTGCTCACTATTCCCCCCCTTTGCACCCCAGCTGGGCCCCACACACCGGCTCACTATTCCCCCCCTTTGCACCCCAGCTGGGCCCCACACGCCTGCTCACTATTCCCCCCCTTTGCACCCCAGCTGGGCCCCACACGCCTGCTCACTATTCCCCCCTTTGCATCCCAGCTGGGCCCCACACGCCTGCTCACTGTTCCCCCCTTTGCACCCCAGCTGGGCCCCACACACCGGCTCACTATTCCCCCCCTTTGCACCCCAGCTGGGCCCCACACGCCTGCTCACTATTCCCCCCTTTGCATCCCAGCTGGGCCCCACACGCCTGCTCACTGTTCCCCCCTTTGCACCCCAGCTGGGCCCCACATGCCTGCTCACTGTTCCCCCTTTGCACCCCAGCTGGGCCCCACACGCCTGCTCACTGTTCCCCCCTTTGCACCCCAGCTGAGCCCCACACGCCTGCTCACTATTCCCCCCTTTGCACCCCAGCTGAGCCCCACACGCCTGCTCACTATTCCCCCCCTTTGCAGCCCAGCTGAGCCCCATGCGCCTGCTCACTGTTCCCCCCTTTGCACCCCAGCTGGGCCCCACATGCCTGCTCACTATTCCCCCCTTTGCATCCCAGCTGGGCCCCACACGCCTGCTCACTGTTCCCCCCTTTGCACCCCAGCTGGGCCCCACACGCCTGCTCACTATTCCCCCCCTTTGCACCCCAGCTGGGCCCCACACGCCTGCTCACTGTTCCCCCCTTTGCACCCCAGCTGGGCCCCACACACCGGCTCACTATTCCCCCCCTTTGCACCCCAGCTGGGCCCCACACGCCTGCTCACTATTCCCCCCCTTTGCACCCCAGCTGGGCCCCACACGCCTGCTCACTGTTCCCCCCTTTGCACCCCAGCTGGGCCCCACACGCCTGCTCACTGTTCCCCCCTTTGCACCCCAGCTGGGCCCCACACGCCTGCTCACTGTTCCCCCCTTTGCAGCCCAGCTGGGCCCCACATGCCTGCTCACTGTTCCCCCTTTGCACCCCAGCTGGGCCCCACATGCCTGCTCACTGTTCCCCCCTTTGCAACCCAGCTGGGCCCCACACGCCTGCTCACTGTTCCCCCTTTGCACCCCAGCTGAGCCCCATGCGCCTGCTCACTGTTCCCCCTTTGCACCCCAGCTGGGCCCCACATGCTTGCTCACTGTTCCCCCTTTGCACCCCAGCTGGGCCCCACACGCCTGCTCACTATTCCCCCCTTTGAACCCCAGCAGGGCCCCACATGCCTGCTCACTGTTCCCCCTTTGCAGCCCAGCTGGGCCCCACATGCCTGCTCACTGTTCCCCCTTTGCACCCCAGCTGGGCCCCACATGCCTGCTCACTGTTCCCCCTTTGCACCCCAGCTGGGCCCCACATGCCTGCTCACTGTTCCCCCCTTTGCACCCCAGCTGAGCCTTGCGCCTGCTCACTGTTCCCCCTTTGCACCCCAGCTGAGCCTTGCGCCTGCTCACTGTTCCCCCTTTGCATCCCAGATGAGCCCTGCGCCTGCTCACTGTTCCCCCTTTGCAGCCCAGCTGAGCCTTGCGCCTGCTCACTGTTCCCCCTTTGCACCCCAGCTGAGCCTTGCGCCTGCTCACTGTTCCCCCTTTGCAGCCCAGCTGGGCCCCACATGCCTGCTCACTGTTCCCCCTTTGCACCCCAGCTGGGCCCCACATGCCTGCTCACTGTTCCCCCCTTTGCAGCCCAGCTGGGCCCCACATGCCTGCTCACTGTTCCCCCCTTTGCACCCCAGCTGGGCCCCACACGCCTGCTCACTATTCCCCCCTTTGCACCCCAGCTGGGCCCCACATGCCTGCTCACTGTTCCCCCTTTGCACCCCAGCTGAGCCTTGCGCCTGCTCACTGTTCCCCCCTTTGCATCCCAGATGAGCCCTGCGCCTGCTCACTGTTCCCCCTTTGCACCCCAGCTGAGCCTTGCGCCTGCTCACTGTTCCCCCTTTGCACCCCAGCTGAGCCTTGCGCCTGCTCACTGTTCCCCCTTTGCACCCCAGCTGAGCCCTGCGCCTGCTCACTGTTCCCCCTTTGCACCCCAGCTGAGCCTTGCGCCTGCTCACTGTTCCCCCCTTTGCATCCCAGATGAGCCCTGCGCCTGCTCACTGTTCCCCCTTTGCACCCCAGCTGAGCCTTGCGCCTGCTCACTGTTCCCCCTTTGCACCCCAGCTGAGCCTTGCACCTGCTCACTGTTCCCCCTTTGCACCCCAGCTGAGCCTTGCGCCTGCTCACTGTTCCCCCTTTGCAGCCCAGCTGGGCCCCACATGCCTGCTCACTGTTCCCCCTTTGCACCCCAGCTGGGCCCCACATGCCTGCTCACTGTTCCCCCCTTTGCAGCCCAGCTGGGCCCCACATGCCTGCTCACTGTTCCCCCCTTTGCACCCCAGCTGGGCCCCACACGCCTGCTCACTATTCCCCCCTTTGCACCCCAGCTGAGCCTTGCGCCTGCTCACTGTTCCCCCCTTTGCATCCCAGATGAGCCCTGCGCCTGCTCACTGTTCCCCCTTTGCATCCCAGCTGAGCCTTGCGCCTGCTCACTGTTCCCCCTTTGCACCCCAGCTGAGCCTTGCGCCTGCTCACTGTTCCCCCCTTTGCACCCCAGATGAGCCCTGCGCCTGCTCACTGTTCCCCCCTTTGCACCCCAGCTGGGCCCCACACGCCTGCTCACTATTCCCCCCTTTGCACCCCAGCTGGGCCCCACACGCCTGCTCACTGTTCCCCCCTTTGCACCCCAGCTGGGCCCCACACGCCTGCTCACTGTTCCCCCCTTTGCACCCCAGCTGAGCCTTGCGCCTGCTCACTGTTCCCCCTTTGCACCCCAGCTGAGCCTTGCGCCTGCTCACTGTTCCCCCTTTGCATCCCAGATGAGCCCTGCGCCTGCTCACTGTTCCCCCTTTGCACCCCAGCTGAGCCCCACACGCCTGCTCACTGTTCCCCCCTTTGCACCCCAGCTGGGCCCCACACGCCTGCTCACTGTTCCCCCTTTGCATCCCAGATGAGCCCTGCGCCTGCTCACTGTTCCCCCTTTGCACCCCAGATGAGCCCCATGGTCCTGCTCACTGTCCCCCCCTTTGTACCCCAGCTGAGCCGCCGGCCAGCTCCTGAGCCCCCGCTGCCCTGTATCGCATTGGGACTCTCTGGTACTGGAATAGCCAAGGTCATGCCAGACCACGGATGTTGCTGGACCAGAGAATCCCGGATTTGATTGGTGCCACCTGTATCTCCCTGTCAGCCTGACACATCCCAACCCTCACTCCTTCTACTGAAATGCCAGTCAGTAACAATTAACCCTCTGGCTGCAGGAGCCAGTACTGAGCCCAGAGGGACTATTCGATCTAGTCCGACTTCCTGAGAAGCCAGCCCCCAGCTACTCCTGCGCTGAGCCCCAGACCTCAGGCTGGACGAAAGCCTCTTGCAGGAACGGAGAACCCACCCTTTGTGCCAAAGAGTAGCCCTCGCCACTGTTCACATCCGCCCGGCTTGCAATCTGCATGTGTCTTCCTGTAGCTTACAGCTGCTGCCTGTTGGTTTGCCTTTCTGCAGAGAAAAGGGCCCTTTAGTGCCGGCCAGTTTTTCAGCCTCTCTGAACAGGCTTTGATATTCAGTCCAGTCCCTTTAGACAGGGGAGCGGGTCCCATCAGTGGCTCCCTGTGCGGCATTTCTTTCTAGCTGGGCTGTTGACGTGAGGGGCAAAGGCGGCAGCTGGCCTGAGTGCTTTAAATCGTGTGGTCCGAGTCGTGCTGAGGGCTGGGTCGGGGAGGCTAGTCCCGAGCCCCACCCCTTCCCTGTGAGGCTGTGTCCCTTCCGGGTACCCCGGAACCAAGACATCACCCACCTCGCCCAAGGCCTGGCCAAGTCTGTCGCCAGCCCTGTTTTCCAGGGACAGTTCTGTGTTCGGGGATAATTTCTGCAGCTAGTTTCTGCCCCTCTATAGTTTTCTTCCCCCTTTGTAACATGTGGCTACCAGTGCTGAGCAGTGACCACAGATGTGCATGGACCTATGCTCTCCAGACCAGAACTGCAGCGGTGCAGGATGGTAGCGCTGAGAGAGGTGTGCAAGAAATGTCCCAAACCCTCCTGCCTCAGGCCCAGCGAGGTGACAACTGAGGGAGCAGTGGCAGAGGAACCATCGGGGCTGGGCTGTCAGGAGACACTGAGAAGGCAAAACCTGCTCCACGTAGATCGGGAACAGCTCAGGGGCAGGGGAGCTGATGGAGAGGCCATGTGAACTACCTGAACACCAGGCATCCCAGGGAGGCTTCAGGTGCTCCATGGGACAGTGGAAGAGGTACTGAGAATAACAGGGTGAAGCAAAGTAGGTCGGAGACAGACTTTTGAGGCCACCCCCTCCCTTACAAAAGGGAAGAAGGACGATCCAGGGAACTACAGACCAGTCGGCCTCACCTCAGTCCCCGGAAAATCACGGAGCAGGTCCTCAAGAAGTCCATTTTGAAACACTTGCAGGAGAGGAAAGTGATCAAGAACAGTCAACAGAGTCACCCAGGGCAAGTCCTGCCTGACCAACCTGATTGCCTTCTGTGACGAGATAACTGGGCCAGTGGACGTGGCGAAAGTGGTAGGCGACTTTCCCTCGACTTTCGCAAAGCTTTAATACGTTCTCCCACGGTGCTCTTGCCAGTAAGTTAAGGACGTCTGGATTGGCTACGTGGACTGTAAGGAGGAGAAAAAGCTGGCTAGATTGTCAGACTCAACGAGTTGTGCTCAACAGCTCAGTGTCTGGCTGGAGGCTGGTACCAAGCGGAGTGCCCCGGAGGTTGATCCTGGGGCTAGTTTAGTTCAACATCTTCACTAATGATGTCAAGTATCAGAGGGGGAGCCGTGTTAGTCTGAATCTGCAAAAGCGGCGAGGATCCTGTGGCACCTTATAGACTAACTGAAGTGTTGGAGCAGAAGCTTTCGTGGGCAAAGACCCACTTCGTCAGATGCATGTAGTGGAAATTTCCAGGGGCAGGTATAAATATGCAGGCCAGGATCAGGCTGGAGATGACGAGGTGGATCCAATCAGGGAGGATGAGGCCCTACTTCAAAGTAGGAATAAGATCCTCCGGAAAAGGGTGCTTTTTCCGGAGGATCGGGCCCAGTGTAGACGCTCTTTTCCGGCTTTTCTAAAAGCCGGAAAAAAACGGCGGACATTTTTATTTAAATGCTGCGGGGGATATTTAAATCCCCCGCGGATTTCCCTATTGCAATTTCAAAAATTACCATGCCCCTTCCGGAAGAGTGGCCACCAGGGCAAGCTGGGGAGGGCTACGCAGCCCTTAATTCGAACTAGTTAATTGGAACTAGGCTTAGTCCTCGTGGAATGAGGTTTCCCTAGTTCGAATTAAGCGCTCCGCTAGTTTGAATTAAGTTCGAACTAGCAGTTTGTATGCGTAGCGCCTAGCAAAGTTAATTCGAACTAACGTCTGTTAGTTCGAATTAACTTTGTAGTGTAGACAGACCCTCTCTGTCCTTAGGGCCCTGGGCTGGGGCCTGTGAGTGAGAGCGGGCCCGGACCCCTTCTCCCCATCGCCAGAAACTACCGATACTGGCGACTGGGAATTTGGGACTGACATTCCCAACGGCAATTGGAGATAAAGCGAATCTACGGGGGGAAGTCGCTACAAAGACTTTAGAAAAGGGACAGAAGTGGCCAGGGCGACGGACCGGCTAGCGCACTGGTTGAGGCTGACAGTGAACGCCCCCTCAGGGCCTGGTCACACACCCTTTTAGATACCTGAAAACTGCTATCACGTTGTGATGTCGTGCGGGTACCTTGCTGGGTGCTGGGCTGGGGCTGTGGGTGTGACGGCACGTTGGGGGTTCCCCGTCTCCTGCACCCCGAAATGGCACAAACAGACTGCACCAGCCAGTGGAATTGAGGGTGGTTTATTGCTCCTCCAGCACAGCGCAGCACAGATGTAATCTGGTCACAGGAACTGGGCTAGGATGCCTCAGGCCCCCTTGAGATGGGGGAGACTGGGCCCCTAAACTCCAGCTCCTCTCCCTAGGCTGTCTCATCCATGCCCTCCGACAGCCAGCAACCAACTCCCTCACTTCCAGCCCTGCCCCCCAGCCAAGGCAGCATTCCACCTTCCTTTGTTCCTCTCCATGGGGGGTGTCTGGCCACTGGTTTGCATAGTGACTCATCCTGTTTTGCTGGGTCGTGGTACCCACGGCAGCCAGTGGGGGTTCCCCCAGAGCCAGCAGCATAGAAACCAGCCAGGTACCCCCACTACGTCACAGTTCTCCCCCCTCCGAGAGCGAACTGAGCAGGGTCACTCCGCTCGTGACCTAGGGAAGTTCGGGTCCTCTGCGTGGGAACCCGCCCTGGGGACATGGGTGCTCCCCTTGACTCGGGCCGGCCGTGGCGAGGCCCCACATGAATTGGCTTCCCTCTGTCCACTCGCCGCCCCGCTCCAGGGTGACTGGCCCAGGCCTGTCCTCGGGGGTCACACCCACCCTTCCGCTGGCCTTGATCTCTGGCCAGGGTCTCTCGGGCTGGGGCCATGAGCCCAGTGAGCCTTCTCTGGACAGCCAGGGCGGCTTCCACCCCCGATGCTCCATCCAGGGAGGACTTCCCCTCCCATAGCTCTCTCAGCAAGCCCAGAGGGTCCTCTATCTGGGGTAGAGACCCCCAAGCCGCTTTCCTACTGTCTTGGGCCTTCCCGCCCCTCTGGCAGGAGTCACAGGACCGGCAGTACCGCTGCACGGCTGTAAAGATTCCCGGCCAATAGAAGTGCTGGAGCAGCCTCAGCCGGGTGCTCCGGATCCCCCGGTGGCCCCCAACGGGGACATCGTGGGCCAAATACAGCAGCTTGAGGCGATACTTTCGGGGGACGACCAGCTGCCGCTGGACACCCCATGCCCTCGCCTTCCTGGGGGGGAGCCACTCACGGAACAGGAGCCCACGCTCCCGCAGGAATCTCTCCTGGCCACCTCTCCCCCGGGGCCGAGCTGCATGGAGGCCAGCCTGGTCCCTCAGCCTCTGCAAGGAGGGGTCTGCCTGCACCTCAGCCTGGAATTCAGCTGCTGAGGCAGGGATCGGGACCTGTCCCCCACCTCTGCCTAGGTCCGGAGTCCCAGCCTGGCTGGACCCCGTGTCCACTGGGATGGGACCCTGAGGACGCTGCCAGGAGTCCTTCCCTGGACCCACGTTGTCAGCCCCCCGCTGGCTCTGGCTCCGGGTAGTGACTAGAGCCCGCTGGGATTCATGGGGCCACTCCTCTAGGTCGTTCCCCATCAGCACCTCGGTGGGCAAGTGCGGGTGCACCCCCACTTCCTTGAGGCCTTCCTTCGCCCCCCATTTCAGATGCACCCTGGCTACAGGCACCTTAAACGGGGACCCGTCTATGCCCTTCAGGGTCAGCTGCGCGTGGGGTAGTATCCGCTCCTGGGCCACTATGTCAGATCGGGCCAGAGTCACCTCCGCCCCCGTGTCCCAGAAGCCCGTCACCTTCCTACCATCCACCTCCAGGGGTATGAGGCACTCGCTCCGCAGGGGCCGTCCTGCCCCCACCCGGTACACGGAGGAATCCGCCTCCTGAGAATCAGACCTCCCAGGGGAGGTGCACTGAGCATCCTTCCCCTCTCTCTGAGCTGAGGTTTGCCTGCCAGCCCCTGCCTCTGGGGCAGCCTGCCCTTCCTCCCGCCCCAGCCAGTTAACCCTGGACAGTCCCAGGTCCTGGGACCTGGTGCACTGAGCCCTCTTGTGGCCTTTTTGCCCACAGCGATGGCAAGTTAGGCTTTGGGCTGTCTCTGTCCAGGCCCTGGCTGGTTCTCTGGGGCGCAGACGACCTGTTCCTTGGTCTCGCCCCGTAGTTGACTCCCTCCGTCGCTCAGCCGAGATCCGGTCTCTGCGCGGTTCCCTTTCTCTCCGGGACTCCCGTTCACACCCAGACCGGCTCTCCGTGAACTCATCCGCCAGTCTCCCGGCCTCCTGGGGGTTCTCTGGTCTCCGGTCCTTGAGCCACAGCCTCAGTTTGGGTGGGCACGCTTCATAGAACTGCTCCATCATGACCAGCTTGAGCAGCTCCTCTGCGGTCTGGGCTCCAACTCCAGACACCCACTTGCGGCAGTATTGCGCCAGGCGGGAGGCCAGGTCCACATAGGTCTCCCGTGGCCCTTTCTGTACCCCCCGGAACTTCTTCCTGTATATCTCGGGGGTCAGCCCGAACTTGTGCAGCAGGGCCTCCTTGACTCGGTTGTAATCCCCTGGCTGTAGGTCCTCCAGCTGACTGAGCACTCCGGCCGCCTCCTGGCTCAGTGCGGGGATGAGCTCCTGCAGCCAGTCAGCTGGGGGAACCCGTTGCAGTCCACAGGCCCTCTCAAAGGCACTGAGGAACCCGTCTATGTCACCCATGTCCTTCAATTGGGCCACCACGAGCCTCTCCAAGTGGCTGGCAGCCCTGGGACCTTGGGGCCCATCCGCACTTGGCGCAGCCGGTGCCCCGCCGGTTCTCCGCTCTGCCATGGCCAGCTCATGCTGTCGCTGCCTCTCTCGATCTTGGCGCTCCTTCTCTCGGTCCTCTACTTCCAATTCCCTGATCCGCAGCTGGATCTCCAGCCGCCGCAGCTCCGCTGGGCTGGCCCCTGCCCTAGATGGGCTACGGCTTGCAGGCCTCCCGGGAGACGCTGTCTCATCTCTCCGTTGGGTTCCAGCGCTCCTCCCCCTCTCTGAGCCTGACACACTCTCAGGGGGGGTCTGGCTGCTTCCCCTGGGGACAAGATCCTGGCCCTGTGGCTGGTCATTCTCTTCCAGCTGGGTAATCAGCTGGGCCTTGGTTGCTTTCCGCACAGGCAAGCCCCTCTCTCTGCACAGCCCCACCAGCTCTGCCTTCAAGAGTCGGGCGTAGGCCATCTGCCCGCTGGGCCCCTCGGTGCAGACTCACCAGTCTAGTGCTGCAGCGCCCGATTCCCAGGAACCGCTTCGCTCTGTCTCCAGCACGCCTGGCTCCAGGGCTCTTGCTTCTACTGCGCCTTGTCGCTTGCCGCTGGGAGCTTCATCCACGGGGTGCAGTGCATCCCACTCCTGACACCAGTGTGACGGCACGTTGGGGGTTCCCCGTCTCCTGCACCCCGAAATGGCACAAACAGACTGCACCAGCCAGTGGAATTGAGGGTGGTTTATTGCTCCTCCAGCACAGCGCAGCACAGATGTAATCTGGTCACAGGAACTGGGCTAGGATGCCTCAGGCCCCCTTGAGATGGGGGAGACTGGGCCCCTAAACTCCAGCTCCTCTCCCTAGGCTGTCTCATCCATGCCCTCCGACAGCCAGCAACCAACTCCCTCACTTCCAGCCCTGCCCCCCAGCCAAGGCAGCATTCCACCTTCCTTTGTTCCTCTCCATGGGGGGTGTCTGGCCACTGGTTTGCATAGTGACTCATCCTGTTTTGCTGGGTCGTGGTACCCACGGCAGCCAGTGGGGGTTCCCCCAGAGCCAGCAGCATAGAAACCAGCCAGGTACCCCCACTACGTCACAGTGGGTGACCCCACTGGCTGCTGTCTGTACCACGGCCCAGCAGAGTAGCTGATGGGACAGGGAGGTGACCTGTTCAACCGGGTACCACCCAGAGAGAGGAACAATGGGAGGAAGGCAGAGGGCAGCCCTGGCTGGGGGCAGGGCTGGAAGTTGGGCAGTTTCTGTCTGGTATCATGGAGGAAGCAGCCTAAGCAATGGGCTGGGGTTTAGGGGCCCAGGCTCCCCCATCTCAAGGGGGGCTGAGGCATCTTAGGCCTGGCCTGGAACCGGATTACATCTGTGCTGGGCTGTATCTTGGAGAAGCAATAAACTCCCTCTGTTCCACTGGCTGGCGGAGTCTGTTCGTGCCATTTCGGGGTGCAGGAGGCCCGACGCGCCGCCACACGTCCCCCCTCAATCTTCTCTTTTCTAACCTAAACAAGCCCAATTCTTTCAGCCTTCCCACATAGCTCATGTTCTCTAGACCTTTCATCATTCTTCTTGCTCTTCTCTGGACCCTCTCCAATTTCTCCACATCTTTCTTGAAATGCGGTGCCCACAACTGGACACAACACTCCACCTGAGGCCTAACCAGCACAGAGCAGAGCGGACGAATGACTCCTCGTGTCTTGCTCACAACACACCTGTTCATGCAGCCCAGAATCATGTTTGCTTTCTTTGCAACAGCGTCACACTGCTGACTCATATGTAGCTTGTGGTCCACTCTAAGCCCTAGATCCCTTTCTGCCGTACTCCTTCCTAGACAGCCCCTTCCCATTCTGTATGCGTGAACTGATGGTTCCTTCCTAAGTGGAGCACTTTGCATTTGTCTTTATTAAACCTCATCCTGTTTACCTCTGACCATTTCTCCAGTTTGTCCAGGTCATTTTGAATTCTGACCCATCCTCCAGAGCAGTCGCAACCCCTCCCAGCTTGGTATCATCTGCAAACTTAATAAGCGAACTTTCTATGCCAATATCTAAATGGTTGATGCAGATATTGAACAGAGCCGGTCCCACAACAGATCCCTGCGGAACCCCACTTGTTATACCTTTCCAGCAGGATTGTGAACCATTAATAACTACTCTCTGCGTACGGTTACCCAGCCAGTTATGCACCCATCTTAGCCCTATCTGAGTTGTATTTACCTAGTTTATTGATAAGAATATCATGCGACACCGTATCAAACGCCTTACTAAAGTCTAGGTAACCACATCCAACATATCCACAAGACTCGCTATCCTATCAAAGAAAGCTATCAGATTGGTTTGACGTGATTTGTTCTTTACACTTCCAAGTGTTTGCAGATGATTTCTTTTTTGTTTCGGTCTTCACCGAGAAGTCTGTAGGAATGCCTAGCACAGTGAATGCTAGTGGGAAGGGGGAAGGTTTGGAAGATAAAATAAAAAAAGAACAAATTAAAAATTACTTAGAAAAGTTAGATGCCTGCAAGTCACTAGGGCCTGGTGAAATGCACCTAGAATACTCAAGGAGCTGATAGAGGAGGTATCTGAGCCTCTAGCTATCACCTTTGGAAAATCATGGGAGATGGGAGAGATTCCAGAGGACTGGAAAAGGGCAAATCTAGTGCCCATCTATAAAAAGGGAAATAAGAACAACCCAGGAAACTACAGACCAGTCAGTTTAACTGCTGTGCCAGGGAAGATAATGGAGCAAGTAATTAAGGAATCATTGGACGTGATGCCTCCTGTCCTGAGGGTTGGGCCAAAGAAATGTGATGAGGTTGAACAAGGACGTTCCCAGCCCTGCACTCGGGCTGGAAGAATCCCACGCACTGCTCCAGTTATGCCCTCTCCCTCCTCCCCCCGAGAAGGAAGTGGACGCATTAGAGAGGGTCCAGCGGAGGGCAACAGAAATGATTCAGGGCTGGAGCACATGGCCTGTGAGGAGAGGCTGAGGGGTTTGGGCTTGTTCAGTCTGCAGCAGAGCAGCGTGAGGGGGGATTTGAGAGCGGCCTGCGACTCCCTGAAGGGGGGTTGGACTCAGTGACTCCAGAGAGCTCTTCCAACCCTGGGATTCTAGATTCTACCTGCACAGGGGGTTCCAGAGAGGCTGTTCTCAGTGGGCCAGGTCTAGGTTGGAGATTAGGAAAACCGATTTCCCTAGGAGGGTGGGGAAGCACGGGGCTGGGTTCCCTAGGGAGGGGGGAATCTCCACCCCCAGAGGTTGTTATATCCTGGCTTGATAACGCCCTGGCAAGGGTGGTTTATTTGGGGTTGGTCCTGCGCTGAGCAGGGGGTTGGACTCGATGCCTCCAGTCCTGGGGTCTCTTCCACCCTCAGCTTCTTTGATTCTCTGATTCTGTGACTTGGGGGAGCTGGTTCTGCCCGAGCAGCCCCTGGATACAACTAAAGCAACGAGCATTTATTCATGGCTACAACAAAGCAATAGAAAACAGGAAACTGAGGGTCACCCCTGGGCTCCCCTCTCCACCGGACCAGTACCCCAGGAATCGCTCTGCAGAAAAGCATCTCTGCTCAGTCAGACTGGTCCCTGGAAAGCTTCTCATTGAACTTCTCCTTCAGCCTCTGGAATTGCTCCGAGATCCAGCTCCTGTAAGATGGGGACGCAGCCTCAGCATCAGTGAGTGTCAGGGCAGCACGTCCTCACCCCTGTGGGCTTTGTAAAGGCCGCGGGTGGGCCTTTGTGACCAGTGCAAACACCCCGGTCGAGGGGGCTAAGGAGCAGTACCCCTCCGGGCTCATGCATGGCCAAGGAAGGGATGCAGCCGCTCCCTGGGCACGCTGAGCGTGATGAGGCAGGCTCGGCCCCAGCTGCGAGTTACATCACACCGGTCTATCTGCTGCGCCTTCCCGCTGGCAATGGCACTTCACAGCCCGGCGGGGACGGAGCCCAGGGCCCTCGCACTACCATGCGCTGCACAGACCCTGACAAAGGTCGGGCCCCGCTGAGATCAGGTGCTCTGCTGTGCTGGGGACTGCACGCCCAGAGAACCCCCCGCCCCGCCCCGCCCCCGCTCCCAAGCACGAGCAATACAGCATCTTTCTGCAGAGTTCACACCAGAGAACCCCCGCCCCGCCCCGCCTCCGCTCCCAAGCACGAGCAATACAGCATCTTTCTGCAGAGTTCACGCCAGAGAACCCCCCGCCCCGCCCCGCCTCCGCTCCCAAGCACGAGCAATACAGCATCTTTCTGCAGAGTTCACGCCAGAGAACCCCCCGCCCCGCCCCCCCCCCGCTCCCAAGCACGAGCAATACAGCATCTTTCTGCAGAGTTCACGCCAGAGAACCCCCCGCCCCGCCCCGCCTCCGCTCCCAAGCACGAGCAATACAGCATCTTTCTGCAGAGTTCACACCAGAGAACCCCCCGCCCCGCCCCGCCTCCGCTCCCAAGCACGAGCAATACAGCATCTTTCTGCAGAGTTCACGCCAGAGAACCCCCCGCCCCGCCCCGCCTCCGCTCCCAAGCACGAGCAATACAGCATCTTTCTGCAGAGTTCACACCAGAGAACCCCCCGCCCCGCCCCCCCTCCGCTCCCAAGCACGAGCAATACAGCATCTTTCTGCAGAGTTCACACCAGAGAACCCCCCGCCCCGCCCCGCCTCCGCTCCCAAGCACGAGCAATACAGCATCTTTCTGCAGAGTTCACACCAGAGAACCCCCCAGCCCCGCCCCGCCTCCGCTCCCAAGCACGAGCAATACAGCATCTTTCTGCAGAGTTCACACCAGAGAACCCCCCGCCCCGCCCCCCCTCCGCTCCCAAGCACGAGCAATACAGCATCTTTCTGCAGAGTTCACACCAGAGAACCCCCCGCCCCGCCCCGCCTCCGCTCCCAAGCACGAGCAATACAGCATCTTTCTGCAGAGTTCACGCCAGAGAACCCCCCGCCCCGCCCCGCCTCCGCTCCCAAGCACGAGCAATACAGCATCTTTCTGCAGAGTTCACACCAGAGAACCCCCCAGCCCCGCCCCGCCTCCGCTCCCAAGCACGAGCAATACAGCATCTTTCTGCAGAGTTCACACCAGAGAACCCCCCGCCCCGCCCCGCCTCCGCTCCCAAGCACGAGCAATACAGCATCTTTCTGCAGAGTTCACGCCAGAGAACCCCCCGCCCCGCCCCGCCTCCGCTCCCAAGCACGAGCAATACAGCATCTTTCTGCAGAGTTCACGCCAGAGAACCCCCCGCCCCGCCCCGCCTCCGCTCCCAAGCACGAGCAATACAGCATCTTTCTGCAGAGTTCACACCAGAGAACCCCCCGCCCCGCCCCGCCTCCGCTCCCAAGCACGAGCAATACAGCATCTTTCTGCAGAGTTCACACCAGAGAACCCCCCAGCCCCGCCCCGCCTCCGCTCCCAAGCACGAGCAATACAGCATCTTTCTGCAGAGTTCATGCCAGAGAACCCCCCGCCCCGCCCCCCCTCCGCTCCCAAGCACGAGCAATACAGCATCTTTCTGCAGAGTTCACACCAGAGAACCCCCCGCCCCGCCCCGCCTCCGCTCCCAAGCACGAGCAATACAGCATCTTTCTGCAGAGTTCATGCCAGAGAACCCCCCGCCCCGCCCCGCCTCCGCTCCCAAGCACGAGCAATACAGCATCTTTCTGCAGAGTTCATGCCAGAGAACCCCCCGCCCCGCCCCCCCTCCGCTCCCAAGCACGAGCAATACAGCATCTTTCTGCAGAGTTCACGCCAGAGAACCCCCCCCGCCCCGCCTCCGCTCCCAAGCACGAGCAATACAGCATCTTTCTGCAGAGTTCACGCCAGAGAACCCCCCGCCCCGCCCCGCCTCCGCTCCCAAGCACGAGCAATACAGCATCTTTCTGCAGAGTTCACACCAGAGAACCCCCCGCCCCGCCCCGCCTCCGCTCCCAAGCACGAGCAATACAGCATCTTTCTGCAGAGTTCACGCCAGAGAACCCCCCGCCCCGCCCCCCCCTCCGCTCCCAAGCACGAGCAATACAGCATCTTTCTGCAGAGTTCACACCAGAGAACCCCCCGCCCCGCCCCGCCTCCGCTCCCAAGCACGAGCAATACAGCATCTTTCTGCAGAGTTCACGCCAGAGAACCCCCCGCCCCGCCCCGCCTCCGCTCCCAAGCACGAGCAATACAGCATCTTTCTGCAGAGTTCACGCCAGAGCTCGTTAATGTCAGTCCCATGAACGGCACCTGCCCTGCCAGAGGGGGCGGTAACCCTGCACAACGTGGCGGGGGACTGCCAAGGGCATCTCCGGCAGCCCCCCCTCCCCCGGTGGGCCCCAGCCGGGAACAGAGCCCTCCTCCGCTTAGCTCCCAGGGCCGTCCCAGTCTCGCCTTGCGACTCACCGGGTCTTCACGTTGAACTCGCTGTGGTGCAGGTCGTGGAAGGCGGCTTTGGTTTTATCCGCCACGCGGTCAGCAAAGGCCTGCAGCTTGTTCTGGAACGTCTCAAACTTTCGGGTCAGGGTTGGCTCGGTCACTTCAGCCTGAGCAGAGTCTGGAAGTGAGATGGCGAACGGATGACGCCCGTCTAGACTTGACTCATCGCACTAATGCAATGTGCTGGGCTCTGCGGGTGCTAGTGTGTGAGCACATGCACTGTGCTCTGTGTGTGTGCACGTGTGCAATGTACCAGGGGGTTAGTGTGTGAGCACATGCACTGTGCTCTGTGTGTGTGCACGTGTGCAATGTGCCAGGGGGTTAGTGTGTGAGCACGTGCACTGTGCTCTGTGTGTGTGTGTGCACGTGTGCAATGTGCCAGGGGGTTAGTGTGTGAGCACATGCACTGTGCTCTGAGTGTGTGTGTGTGCACGTGTGCAATGTGCCAGGGGGTTAGTGTGTGAGCACATGCACTGTACTCTGTGTGTGTGCACGTGTGCAATGTGTCAGGGGGTTAGTGTGTGAGCACATGCACTGTGCTCTGTGTGTGTGCACGTGTGCAATGTGCCAGGGGGTTAGTGTGTGAGCACATGCACTGTACTCTGTGTGTGTGCACGTGTGCAATGTGTCAGGGGGTTAGTGTGTGAGCACATGCACTGTGCTCTGTGTGTGTGCACGTGTGCAATGTACCAGGGGGTTAGTGTGTGAGCACATGCACTGTGCTCTGTGTGTGTGCACGTGTGCAATGTGCCAGGGGGTTAGTGTGTGAGCACGTGCACTGTGCTCTGTGTGTGTGTGTGCACGTGTGCAATGTGCCAGGGGGTTAGTGTGTGAGCACATGCACTGTGCTCTGAGTGTGTGTGTGTGCACGTGTGCAATGTGCCAGGGGGTTAGTGTGTGAGCACATGCACTGTACTCTGTGTGTGTGCACGTGTGCAATGTGTCAGGGGGTTAGTGTGTGAGCACATGCACTGTGCTCTGTGTGTGTGCACGTGTGCAATGTGCCAGGGGGTTAGTGTGTGAGCACATGCACTGTACTCTGTGTGTGTGCACGTGTGCAATGTGTCAGGGGGTTAGTGTGTGAGCACATGGACTGTGCTCTGAGTGTGTGCATGTGTGCAATGTACCAGGGGGTTAGTGTGTGAGCACATGCACTGTACTCTGTGTGTGTGCACGTGTGCAATGTACCAGGGGGTTAGTGTGTGAGCACATGCACTGTACTCTGTGTGTGTGCACGTGTGCAATGTGTCAGGGGGTTAGTGTGTGAGCACATGCACTGTGCTCTGAGTGTGTGCACGTGTGCAATGTACCAGGGGGTTAGTGTGTGAGCACATGCACTGTACTCTGTGTGTGTGCACGTGTGCAATGTACCAGGGGGTTAGTGTGTGAGCACATGCACTGTACTCTGTGTGTGTGCACGTGTGCAATGTGTCAGGGGGTTAGTGTGTGAGCACATGCACTGTGCTCTGAGTGTGTGCACGTGTGCAATGTGTCAGGGGGTTAGTGTGTGAGCACATGCACTGTGCTCTGTGTGTGTGCACGTATGCAATGTGTCAGGGGGTTAGTGTGTGAGCACATGGACTGTGCTCTGAGTGTGTGTGTGTGCACGTGTGCAATGTACCAGGGGGTTAGTGTGTGAGCACATGCACTGTGCTCTGTGTGTGTGCACGTGTGCAATGTGTCAGGGGGTTAGTGTGTGAGCACATGCACTGTACTCTGTGTGTGTGCACGTGTGCAATGTACCAGGGGGTTAGTGTGTGAGCACATGCACTGTGCTCTGTGTGTGTGCACGTGTGCAATGTGTCAGGGGGTTAGTGTGTGAGCACATGCACTGTGCTCTGTGTGTGTGCACGTGTGCAATGTGTCAGGGGGTTAGTGTGTGAGCACATGCACTGTGCTCTGTGTGTGTGCACGTGTGCAATGTGCCAGGGGGTTAGTGTGTGAGCACATGCACTGTACTCTGTGTGTGTGCACGTGTGCAATGTGCCAGGGGGTTAGTGTGTGAGCACATGCACTGTGCTCTGTGTGTGTGCACGTGTGCAATGTACCAGGGGGTTAGTGTGTGAGCACATGCACTGTACTCTGTGTGTGTGCACGTGGGCAATGTACCAGGGGGTTAGTGTGTGAGCACATGCACTGTGCTCTGTGTGTGTGCACGTGTGCAATGTGCCAGGGGGTTAGTGTGTGAGCACATGCACTGTGCTCTATGTGTGTGCACGTGTGCAATGTACCGGGGGTTAGTGTGTGAGCACATGCACTGTGCTCTGTGTGTGTGCACGTGTGCAATGTGTCAGGGGGTTAGTGTGTGAGCACATGCACTGTGCTCTGTGTGTGTGCACGTGTGCAATGTACCAGGGGGTTAGTGTGTGAGCACATGCACTGTGCTCTGTGTGTGTGCACGTGTGCAATGTACCAGGGGGTTAGTGTGTGAGCACATGCACTGTGCTCTGTGTGTGTGCACGTGTGCAATGTACCAGGGGGTTAGTGTGTGAGCACATGCACTGTACTCTGTGTGTGTGCACGTGTGCAATGTACCAGGGGGTTAGTGTGTGAGCACATGCACTGTGCTCTGTGTGTGTGCACGTGTGCAATGTACCAGGGGGTTAGTGTGTGAGCACATGCACTGTGCTCTGTGTGTGTGCACGTGTGCAATGTGTCAGGGGGTTAGTGTGTGAGCACATGCACTGTGCTCTGTGTGTGTGCACGTGTGCAATGTACCAAGGGGTTAGTGTGTGAGCACATGCACTGTGCTCTGTGTGTGTGCACGTGTGCAATGTGTCAGAGGGTTAGTGTACGAGCACATGCACTGTGCTCTGTGTGTGTGCACGTGTGCAATGTGCCAGGGGGTTAGTGTGTGAGCACATGCACTGTGCTCTGTGTGTGTGCACGTGTGCAATGTACCGGGGGTTAGTGTGTGAGCACATGCACTGTGCTCTGTGTGTGTGCACGTGTGCAATGTGTCAGGGGGTTAGTGTGTGAGCACATGCACTGTACTCTGTGTGTGTGCACGTGTGCAATGTACCAGGGGGTTAGTGTGTGAGCACATGCACTGTGCTCTGTGTGTGTGCACGTGTGCAATGTGTCAGGGGGTTAGTGTGTGAGCACATGCACTGTGCTCTGTGTGTGTGCACGTGTGCAATGTACCAGGGGGTTAGTGTGTGAGCACATGCACTGTACTCTGTGTGTGTGCACGTGTGCAGTGTACCAGGGGGTTAGTGTGTGAGCACATGCACTGTGCTCTGTGTGTGTGCACGTGTGCAATGTGTCAGGGGGTTAGTGTGTGAGCACATGCACTGTGCTCTGAGTGTGTGCACGTGTGCAATGTGTCAGAAGGTTAGTGTACGAGCACATGCACTGTGCTCTGTGTGTGTGCACGTGTGCAATGTGTCAGGGGGTTAGTGTGTGAGCACATGCACTGTGCTCTGAGTGTGTGTGTGTGTGCACGTGTGCAATGTACCAGGGGGTTAGTGTGTGAGCACATGCACTGTGCTCTGAGGGTACGTCTACACTACAGCGCTAGTTCGAACTAACTAGTGTGTGAGCACATGCACTGTGCTCTGAGTGTGTGTGTGCACGTGTGCAATGTACCAGAGGGTTAGTGTGTGAGCACATGCACTGTACTCTGTGTGTGTGCACGTGTGCAATGTACCAGGGGGTTAGTGTGTGAGCACATGCACTGTACTCTGTGTGTGTGCACGTGTGCAATGTGTCAGGGGGTTAGTGTGTGAGCACATGCACTGTGCTCTGAGTGTGTGCACGTGTGCAATGTGTCAGGGGGTTAGTGTGTGAGCACATGCACTGTGCTCTGTGTGTGTGCACGTGTGCAATGTGTCAGGGGGTTAGTGTGTGAGCACATGGACTGTGCTCTGAGTGTGTGTGTGTGCACGTGTGCAATGTACCAGGGGGTTAGTGTGTGAGCACATGCACTGTGCTCTGTGTGTGTGCACGTGTGCAATGTGTCAGGGGGTTAGTGTGTGAGCACATGCACTGTGCTCTGAGTGTGTGTGTGCACGTGTGCAATGTACCAGGGGGTTAGTGTGTGAGCACATGCACTGTGCTCTGTGTGTGCGCACGTGTGCAATGTACCAGGGGGTTAGTGTGTGAGCACATGCACTGTGCTCTGTGTGTGTGCACGTGTGCAATGTGCCAGGGGGTTAGTGTGTGAGCACATGCACTGTGCTCTGAGTGTGTGTGTGCACGTGTGCAATGTACCAGGGGGTTAGTGTGTGAGCACATGCACTGTGCTCTGTGTGTGTATGTGTGTGTGTGTGTGTGTGTGCACATGTGCAGTGTACCGAGGGGTTATTGTTTAAGCAAATCACTGTGCTGTTTGTATGTGCACGTGTGCAATGTCCCAGGGGGGTTAGTGTGTGAGCACATGCACTGTGCTCTGTGTGTGTGCACATGTGCGTTATGCTGGAGTGTGCATGTGCTGGGGTGGGGTGGGGTGGGAGTGTTTGTGTGCCTGCATGTACAATGCGCGGAGGATGGGCACATGCATGGGTACTGTGCTGGGTGGCGGGGGCCTGCATGCACACGCTCTGCCCTGCGGGGCAGGGAGTGTCTATGTCAGCGCAGTGCCCAGCACTTGGGCCTGCAGATGGTTCCACAGTCTCTGAAACACGTTTGCCACCCACAGGGACGAAGGCTTGGCCCTTGTCACAGTGACCGTCTCTGCTGCAGGGCCCGCCTCTGGAGCTGCTGCGGGAGGTTGTGTCACATGGGCTCGATCACCCTCCACCCCGTTTCGATGCTGAACCACCCTCCAGAGCCCCTACAGGCGGGTATGCTCCCAGAGGTCTCAGGGCTAGTGTCTGCTGTGACAGCTCAGCGATATAATCTGCTTCAGATGTGGAGCTTCTCCGAGCTGTGGTTTTACACACACACAGCATACATGCATACAGACACAAACAGCACATTGCACACATGCATACAGACACAAACAGCACATTGCACATGCATGCACACAGCGCATTGCACATGTGCATGCAGAAACAAACAGCACATTGCACACATGCATGCACACAGCATATTGCACATATGTATGCACATGACACATTGCACATGGGCATTCAGAAACAAACAGCACATTGCACACATGCATACAGACACAAATGGCACATTGCACATGCATGCACACAGCGCATTGCACACGTGCATGCAGAAACAAATAGCACATTGCACTCATGCATACAGACACAAATGGCACATTGCACATGCATGCACACAGCGCATTGCACACGTGCATGCAGAAACAAAGAGCACATTGCACACATGCATGCACACGGCACATTTCACATATGTATGCACCCGGCACATTGCACACGTGCATGTTGACTCATGGCACATTACACACATGCACACACACAACACATTGCACACATGCATACACAGCACATTGCACACATTTATGTATACGCCACATTGCACACGTGCATAAACACAAATGGCACCTTGCAAACATGTATGCACATGGCACATTGCACACATGCATGTAGACTCATGGCACATTGCACGCGCACACACACAGCACATTGCACACATGAATGCACATGCATTCACACTCTGAACATCCACACACACCCTGGGCTACTGCATGCACGCACACAGCACGTTGTACACGTGTATACAGATACAAAATTGCACATTGCATACATGCATACAGACACACATGGCACATTGCACACATGCATGCACACGCACACAGCACATTGTACACATGAATGAATGCACAAACAACACATTGCACACAGGCACACACACGGCATTTTGCACACATGCACACACACACGGCATATTGTACACACAACACATTGCACACGCACACACATGGCATTTTGCACACATGCATGCACACACAGCACACGGCATACATGCATGCACACACACAGAACACACAGTATGGACATCCCACATGGACCACACTGACCCCCCTCCCACTGCCCCCCAATCTGCCTCTCTCCTCCCCCCCCCCCACATGGGCATCCCCAGATGGACCCTACTTCCCCCCCAAGGCTCCACTGTCTGCCCTGATTCTGCACTGGCCCCCATCCCTCCTCATACACACCCCAAAACCCCTACATGGACCCTACTGTCACCCCCACTTCATTCCCTCAACATATCCCCCCCACAAACCCCCTCTCCTGCCCCCTTGGGCCTCTCTGCACAGTGCATGCTTTTCCCCACAGACACGCTCTGGCTCTGTCCCCACGTCCCTCCCCCCCCCCCCACACACACACCCTGGCATGCTGCATGAATACACAGCGGGGGCAAAATGCATGGCCCTGCTGTCTACAAGCCCAGCTGTTGCTGACAAGAGCCAGGTATCTCGTGAAACGTGGAACGAGGTGTACCGGTAGTACCTAGTTCGAGGTGTACCTAGTTCGAGGTGTACCGGTAGTACCTAGTTCGAGGTGTACCTAGTTCGAGGTGTACCGGTAGTACCTAGTTCGAGGTGTACCTAGTTCGAGGTGTACCGGTAGTACCTAGTTCGAGGTGTACCTAGTTCGAGGTGTACCGGTAGTACCTAGTTCGAGGTGTACCTAGTTCGAGCTGTACCGGTAGTACCTAGTTCGAGGTGTACCTAGTTCGAGCCCCGTGTAGCCGCGCTACACGGGGTTCGAAGCAGCGGGGATTTAAAAATGGCGGCTCCCCGCTTATGCTAATGAAGCCCGGGAAATTCAAATCCCGGGCTTCATTAGCAAGTGCGGTATGCATACATTACCCTCCTAGTTTGAACTAGCGGGGTAGTGTAGACAGACCCTCTGAGCCACATGTGGGTTTGTCCCCGGGTGCTGGGTGCAGAACGCTCCCAGCCAGGGCCAGTCTGCAGCCCGCAGAGGCAGAGACAGAGACAGCGCAGACTAGTGTGACTGCTCCCTGCTCCCCTCTCACCCGCATCCCCTGCCGCCGCCCTCCCCCTCCGCGCCCGGCCCAGCCCCCCCGCACCCAGCCCGGCCCCCCCCCACGCCCTGGCCTGCCCAGCCCCCCCCCCCCCCGCCCAGCCCAGCCCCCTCCCTCCCGCGCCCGGCCCAGCCCCCCCCACGCCCAGCCCAGCCCCCCCGCGCCCAGCCCAGCCCAGCCCCCCCCTCCCGCGCCCTGCCCTGCCCAGCCCCCCCCTCCCGCGCCCAGCCCAGCCCCCCCCCCACGCCCAGCCCAGCCCCCCGCGCCCAGCCCAGCCCCCCCTCCCGCGCCCAGCCCAGCCCCCCCCATGCCCAGCCCAGCCTCCCCCCCCCCCGTGCCCTGCCAGCCCCCCCTGTGTCCCTGAGGCGCTGTAGCTCTTACCTGGCAGCACAGCCAGAGCCCCCAGGATGAGCGCGATGGGCACCGCGGGCCACATGGTCCTTGCTTGGCACGTCCCTGTGCACGGGGGGGGGGGGGGGGGTGACTTGGAGACGGGTCCCATCTGCACCCACCTCCCCGGGGAGGGCTCCTGCCCCTGCCTCTGGTGGGGTTACACAGCCCTTGCCAAGACACCCCACCGCCCCTCCCCCCAGCGTGGGCACCCCCACCCCACATGTACCCACTGCCCCTCCCCCCAGCGTGGGCACCCCCACCCCACACGTACCCACTGCCCCTCCCCCCAGCGTGGGCACCCCCACCCCACATGTACCCACTGCCCCTCCCCCCAGCGTGGGCACCCCCACCCCACACGTACCCACTGCCCCTCCCCCCAGCGTGGGCACCCCCACCCCACACGTACCCACTGCCCCTCCCCCCAGCGTGGGCACCCCCACCCCACACGTACCCACCGCCCCTCCCCCCAGCGTGGACACCCCTACCCCACACGTACCCACCGCCCCTCCCCCCAGCGTGGATACCCCCACCCCACACGTACCCACTGCCCCTCCCCCCAGCGTGGATACCCCCACCCCACACGTACCCACTGCCCCTCCCCCCAGCGTGGGCACCCCCACCCCACACGTACCCACTGCCCCTCCCCCCAGCGTGGATACCCCCACCCCACACGTACCCACCGCCCCTCCCCCCAGCGTGGACACCCCTACCCCACACGTACCCACTGCCCCTCCCCCCAGCGTGGATACCCCCACCCCACACGTACCCACCGCCCCTCCCCCCAGCGTGGATACCCCCACCCCACACGTACCCACCGCCCCTCCCCCCAGCGTGGACACCCCCACCCCACACGTACCCACCGCCCCTCCCCCCAGCGTGGACACCCCCACCCCACACGTACCCACCGCCCCTCCCCCCAGCGTGGATATCCCTACCCCACACGTACCCACTGCCCCTCCCCCCAGCGTGGATACCCCCACCCCACACGTACCCACCGCCCCTCCCCCCAGCGTGGATACCCCCACCCCACACGTACCCACCGCCCCTCCCCCCAGCGTGGACACCCCCACCCCACACGTACCCACTGCCCCTCCCCCCAGCGTGGACACCCCCACCCCACACGTACCCACCGCCCCTCCCCCCAGCGTGGATACCCCTACCCCACACGTACCCACTGCCCCTCCCCCCAGCGTGGGCACCCCCACCCCACACGTACCCACTGCCCCTCCCCCCAGCGTGGATACCCCCACCCCACACGTACCCACCGCCCCTCCCCCCAGCGTGGACACCCCCACCCCACACGTACCCACTGCCCCTCCCCCCAGCGTGGATACCCCCACCCCACACGTACCCACTGCCCCTCCCCCCAGCGTGGATACCCCCACCCCACACGTACCCACTGCCTCTCCCTCCAGCGTGGACACCCCCACCCCACACGTACCCACTGCCCCTCCCCCCAGCGTGGACACCCCCACCCCACACGTACCCACTGCCCCTCCCCCCAGCGTGGATACCCCTACCCCACACGTACCCACCGCCCCTCCCCCCAGCGTGGACACCCCCACCCCACACGTACCCACTGCCCCTCCCCCCAGCGTGGATACCCCCACCCCACACGTACCCACTGCCTCTCCCTCCAGCGTGGACACCCCCACCCCACACGTACCCACTGCCCCTCCCCCCAGCGTGGACACCCCCTCCCCACACATACCCACTGCCTCTCCCTCCAGCGTGGACACCCCCACCCCACATGTACCCACTGCCCCTCCCCCCAGCGTGGACACCCCCACCCCACACGTACCCACTGCCCCTCCCCCCAGCGTGGACACCCCCACCCCACATGTATCCCACTGCCTCTCCCTCCAGCATGGACACCCCAACCCCACATGTACCCCACTGCCTCTCCCTCCAGCGTGGACACTCCAACCCCACATGTACCCACTGCCTCTCCCTCCAGCGTGGACACCCCCACCCCACATGTACCCACTGCCTCTCCCCCCAGCGTGGACACCCCCACCCCACATGTACCCACTGCCTCTCCCCCCAGCGTGGACACCCCAACCCCACATGTACCCACTGCCTCTCCCCCCAGCGTGGACACCCCAACCCCACATGTACCCACTGCCTCTCCCCCCAGCGTGGACACCCCAACCCCACATGTACCCACTGCCTCTCCCTCCAGCGTGGACACCCCCACCTCACATGTACCCACTGCCTCTCCCCCCAGCGTGGACACCCCCACCCCACATGTACCCCAGTGCCTCTCCCTCCCACTGCCTCCCCATCCCGCAGTGCCTCCCCCAGCGTGGACACCCCAACCCCACATGTACCCACTGCCCCTCCCCCCAGCGTGGACACCCCCACCCCACATGTACCCCACTGCCTCTCCCCCCAGCATGGACACCCCCACCCCACACGTACCCACTGCCCCTCCCCCCAGCGTGGACACCCCCACCCCTCATGTACCCACTGCCTCTCCCTCCAGCGTGGACACCCCCTCCCCACATGTACCCACTGCCTCTCCCCCCAGCGTGGACACCCCCACCCCACATGTACCCACTGCCCCCCCGCCAGCATGGACACCCCCACCCCACATGTACCCGCTGCCCCCCCGCCAGCATGGACACCCCCACCCCACATGTACCCCACTGCCTCCCCATCCTGCAGTGCATCCCAGTATGGAAATCCCACATGGACCACACTGACCCCCCTCCCACTGCCCCCCAATCTGCCTCTCTCCTCCCCCCCCCACGGGCATCCCCAGATGGACCCTACTTCCCCCCCAAGGCTTCACTGTCTGCCCTGATTCTGCACTGGCCCCCATCCCTCCTCATACACACCCCAAAACCCCTACATGGACTCTACTGTCACCCCCACTTCATTCCCTCAACATATCCCCCCCCACAAACCCCCTCTCCTGCCCCCTTGGGCCTCCCTGCACAGTGCATGCTTTTCCCCACAGACACGCTCTGGCTCTCTCCCCACGTCCCTCCCTCCCCCCCAGACTTTCTCATAAGCTGCACAGGGCCCGTCTGCCGCACGCCTCTGGCTGGGGGCCCGTTAGCGGGTGCCCCCCACTCAGGGAGTTACAGACCCAAGCCTGGAATCTGCTCCAATGCAGCCCCCAGTTCCCTCCCCCTCCCCTGGAGCCCCAGTCGCCTCCTTGCCCACATCTACAGTCCCAGCCCCCCAGCCCCCGCTGGGTAGCGCCACTCACTGCAACTGGAGCAAGCCCTGAGCACAGCTGGGACTGCAAGGTCCCTGCCAGCTCCTGCCTATAAAGCATCCTGCCTCGTCATCCGCCCCCTGCCTGGAGACTGCCCTCCCACCCGCCTTCCCGGCCCTGTGCCTGGGGCCAGGAGCTCCCAGCAGGGCAGGGCCATGCCTGAGACCCCAGAGCAGGGCCCCATGGGGCCGGGTGCTGCACACACCGCGGGGCACAGCAGCCCCCTGCCTGGAGACTGCCCTCCCACCCGCCTTCCCGGCCCTGTGCCTGGGGCCAGGAGCTCCCAGCAGGGCAGGGCCATGCCTGAGACCCCAGACCAGGGCCCCATGGGGCCGGGTGCTGCACACACCGCGGGGCACAGCAGCCCCCTGCCTGGAGACTGCCCTCCCACCCGCCTTCCCGGCCCTGTGCCTGGGGCCAGGAGCTCCCAGCAGGGCAGGGCCATGCCTGAGACCCCAGACCAGGG